>NW_028241590.1:0-137259 GCF_964263255.1 Lissotriton vulgaris
CATGAACAGCTAACCCACCCCCCACAGCCAGTTGCAACCAGTAGAAACCTTGCTAATGCACTGCATATCTGTACTCTCTTCTAGAGATTCATGGGCCTCAATTTGATTTTAGATACATTTGAGAAAAAAGGAGACTGCTATAATAAAGAAACTGAGCCATGTGGAATAGATGAGGAATTCATAATGATTTTTTCATTTTACTCCAGGTGGACAGTGATGAGCAATCCATAAGAAGCCAGTCAAGCAATACATTACTAGATATGCTTTTTAAGGCTTAATTCAATTAATCATTTCTCCAACCCATATCGAAGGGTTCATGGTAGACTTAGGGTCTAAACAAATGTAAAAAATTTCGAGTCTCTGCGAGGCCTCCCTTGATGTGCATGTGCATGCTCCATCTTGCAAAATTCAAATTCATTCTCTTCAAGCCTTCTGGTTCACTAAATAACTAAATTCCCAAAACTAACAGGTAAGCGCTAAGATGCTAAATTTAAAACAAACTGGCATTAAAAGTAGAGATTTCTACACAAAATATATATATAGAAAACTGTCATAAAGCAATGACTCATGCCAAAAAGATCTTTTGTAATGATAAATATGAGGCATTCAGTTTGAGAGGCAAATGGCAGTCAGAAGTTACTGGTTCCAAGTTGTGTTAATGCAGGCGTTTTTACCTCTTGGATCCTGGTAGCCCTATACCACCAACTCTCAAAATGGAGACGAAGTACCTATTTTAGTACTTGACTCTCAAGATAGCAATACAGAGAAGGTGGGACTGAGGAACGCACAGCAACTGGAAGTTGCTGCTGCCCGAGGGGCTAGGGTCCCCCAGCCATCTTATGGCTTGGAGAGGGAGGCAAACACATCCTCCTCATAAAAGTAAATTGGTCCCTTGGGATGAGGTCCACAGGGCCTTTAAATGGGTACCTAGAGGGGCTGTGCACCCCCTTCCCATTATAATGAAAGTGGATCAAGTGGTGGGATCCCTGGGGCCTCAGAATGGCACAGGCATGGGAAGCAAGGGCCCCTTCACCATTATAGTGAAAGCAACCCCAGGCAATGGGATCTAAGCCCTCAAAATGGCTCAGAGACGGAGACTGCATGCCCCTCTCCCCCAAAAAAGTGTTTGTAGCGTTCGCCCTGGCTCACTCCAAGGTCTTATAATTTAAAAGTATGGGAGCCTGCCCTTTTTAGATCTCGTCCTACGCATCGCGCATGCGTTGTATAGGAGGGGACCTAATGCCATCAGCAGAGCTTTTTCAGCAAAGAAGTGCACACGTTGCATTGCTTGCACTGCAACGCGTGCACATCTTGGCGATTTCTTTTAGGGGCGCGCGGCGCTATATGGTGGCGCCATATGGGCGCACGCTCCCGATTAGAAATCGCCCATGCCCCCTCCCCCTGCTGCCACTTTTACTGCTGCGCGGCCAATGCTTGTTTAGGGATTTTCGTCAAGACGCGCGCACACACAAATGGGCTTCTGTTCTCGCTTTGAACTCTGCTGATTGCTGTAGCGCCATCCAAACACAGCCATATTTCGGGGAAGTGATTGTCCGACTTCGGTGGCTCGCAGGGAAGTTAGCTGAATGCATGCCTTTTCATGCAGAGTTATCCCGTGATATATGTCGAGTAATCAGCAAAGTGCAACCTTTCAGGGCTTCATTAGAGTGTTTACTTTCAGACTTCATGTGGCAAATTGCTTCGGCTTCACTTCAGCTCCTTCAAACACACGTAATTGTGTTGGGAGCTCTTTTTTGTTTCGCTCCATTAGAAGCCTTCAACAGGTTGCCAAAACCTGGCTCGATGCCGATCTCTAGAGCTTGTTTTTGCTAATGCCACATTGTCAAGGCACGCTGTAAAAATGCCACATGTCACCACCGCAGCCTCCAGTCCCTCGGTCTGCCCTTATCACTCCCTCCGACCTCCACCCATGCAGACACCATGATGCTGGACATTGCCGCCTCCTCCTCTTCTCCACTAGCTGCCAGTTCAAAGGCTGCGGGCAGCACTTTGCTACTCTGGCCGAGCTCATCGAAAACATTTAAGACAGTCACATTGGGTGTCACACCACGGCCACGAGTGCCCACCCATCACCACCGTACCCCCGTACGAGTAGTACGAGCGTGCGAGTTAGCCTCCTGAGCTCTAGGGGCACCAACAGCTAGCCCCCAATCCACGGACGAAGCCCCTCCCTGGTGAAACGTTACAGCGGCTGGGACCATTGCATGCAAGATTGGGGGAGGATGGTGTCGTGTTCTCTGCAGCGGCGCCACACAGCACAATATATTCAAGACACAGGTTGGTTCTGATACGCTTTCTTTATTTGAGATTACATGAGCTGGTCACATGTACGTCTGTCCTGTTGCTCGTCCTGGTCAATCTGTCTTCTTCCTGTCCCTTGGCCGGATGTGGTGTCCGGTGACCTGGTCACCTCGTCATGACCCACAGGGTCCTAGTGTCCTGCTGTCGGTCGCCCATCCCGTCAGGTCACGACATCTCCCCCCTTGTTGCAAACAAATGTTCATGACACCTTTATCATAATCACTGTCGCCCACCATTGACAGTCTTCATTCACAGTTACATTGAGAGAGAGAGAGAGAGAGAGAGAGAGAGAGAGAGAGAGAGAGAGAGAGAGAGAGAGAGAGAGAGAGAGATGTTCTGTCAGTCTCGTCTGTCCTTCTCCACAGTCTCTGCTTCCTACTTTTTTCTACGTAGTTTCTTGATCCCCTTGCACTCTTTCTTTGGTCGTCGTTTTCTGTCATCATCTTTGTTTCTGCTTTTCCGTTGTCCTCCAGCTGCTCTCAATTTGCCAGCTGCTCTCTTTCTTTGTCGTTGCCCTCTCTTTGCGGCCTTGTCTCTGTCCTTCCGTTGTCCTCTTTCCGTTCCCTTTTCTTCCGTCTCTCGTCGTCTTGACCATTGCTTTCTGCCCTCTGTTGTGCTTCTTGTTCCTTTCTTTCTACCACCGCTTTTTGTTGTATTTGTTTCCTCAATGATTCTCTTTTGTTCTCTTCCTCTTTCCTTGTTCTCTGAGTCTTCTCTTTGCTTGCTCTCAGACTCTTTGTTCTCGTCGTTGTATGTCATTGTTATAAGGCCCATCGTTTGGGCTGTGCGATTGCTCATCAGGCATGGCCCTGGGACCTCGCCTTGTAGAACATGAATGTCCTCCTTCTTTATTCTGTTCTTGTATCTCAGTTCCTCTGTGAATTTTCCCAAATTAGTTATTTGTTTCCTCGCTCCCCAGGTAAAAACCTTTGTCTGGGACGCTCGCAGTGGCGGTTTTACTTCCATTCTTTCATATTCCGATATGCACATGACATTGTATGTTGCACCACTGTCCAGTATAAAGTCTGTTTCGTGCTCTCCCACTCTTATCTTTGCCTGGTCTGTCTTTCCTCTGGTGCTTCTTTCTTCTGGCTGTGTTGTCTCTCCTGCTTCTTCTTCCTCGCTCCGCTCAGTGCACGCCTCCGACATGTGGTATAATCTTTCCACTTTCACTTCTTCCTCTTCTTCCTCTGACCCTCGTGATGAACTTCTCCTTTCATTGTCAACATACCTGACATGTCTTACTGTCGATTCCTGTCGCCTTCCCGTTCTCCCCTTGTCATCTCCTCTGAATTGTGCACTTTGGCACATGCTGGCATAGTGATTTCTTCCACCACACTTTTTACACGTCTGGCCAAGTGCTGGGCATGGACCGTGTGTGGAAATTCCATTCCACACTTGTAGCATGTTCTTTCTGGTCGTCTTCTTTCCTTTTGTTCCCTCCAGTCATTCTTCCATCGGTCCCGGCGATATGTCGTGAAGTGTGCGTTTTCCCTTTCAGCGCTCTTCCCTCTTTCCATTTCTTTGGCATGTTCCGTTGCTCTCGCCTCTGCTCTCGCTAGGGACAGGATGTTCTCCAATGAGGTCGGTTCCTTTAGTATTCTTGCTCTGAATCCGGTGTCGAGACAGCCTTCTATGATCCGTAGTCTGATCGCTTGCTCGTTGTCGAATTTGTCAAACTCACAATGAGTTACCAACTTTCTCAGCCTTGTTGCGAAGTCATCTAGCGTTTCGCTGGCTCGTTGACATGCAATAGTAAACGTATATCGTTCGAAATCAATGTTGCGCTGTGGGTCGAATTTGGCTGTTAGACATTTCTTTAGTTGGTCATATGTTTTTGTTTCCTCGGTAGGCAGTGTTACCAGTAGTTCTTCCACGTCATCGCCTGCTAAGTTCAACATTAATCCTAGCTTCTTTCCGTCTGCTACATCTGTATCTTGTGCATATCTTTCAAACCGTCTGATCCATTTCTCCCACCTTATCCCTGTTTGTGGCTCCGATAGGTTGAAAGGTAGTGGTCTCCTGTATTGCGCGCTGGGCTTTGGATCTGCCATTCTTTCCTTTTTTTTCGGCTCTTTTCTTTTTGTTTCCTTTCTCTTCTTCTTTTTCTCTTCCTTATTTTATTTATTTCTTTATTTCTACCTATTCCTCTGTGATTTCAGCGCTCTTCTTGGCACTCTTTTGTTATTCCTTCTACTGTCTCTTTACCGCCTTTATTTTCTCTTATGTGTCTTTGTTTGGTCTTTGTATTTCTTTTTCTTGTTGTTTGTGCTTCTTTGTCTTTTTCTTCTTCTTTACTTCTATTCTTTGTTGCTCTTTATCTCTCTTTTTAATGTCTCTTTTTCTGTCAATTTTAGTCTTTTCCTTTTTTCTGCCTGGCCTTGTGATGGCCGCCTTGTTATTTTGGTGTCTTTCCTTTTTTTGTCCCACACAAAATGGCTGCCGTCGCTCTCGCGAGATTTCGATCGAAAATCTCGCCTTTCCTGACTCCAAGATGGCCTCCTTGCTGATGCTGTGCCTTGATTGGTCCGGCCGCCTCGTTCAAAGATGGCCGCCGAGACTTCTGAGCTCTCGCGCGTTAATTCAAACGAGCTCGCGCCTCAATTGCAAGTGGTCGCGCTCTTACCGCGATCTGTTGTACGCTTTCTTGTCTGTCGGCGTGAGCACCCGCGTCGCTTCTTCACTCTTCGTCCTGGCGCATCCAGGGTGGGCACCTGGTATTCTTCGATGCTGTCCAGCCCAGACACGCGACGTTCCGATCTTTTCCGCGTTGGTTCGTTTCTGACCTTCGTCGCCAGTTGTCGTGTTCTCTGCAGCGGCGCCACACAGCACAATATATTCAAGACACAGGTTGGTTCTGATACGCTTTCTTTATTTGAGATTACATGAGCTGGTCACATGTACGTCTGTCCTGTTGCTCGTCCTGGTCAATCTGTCTTCTTCCTGTCCCTTGGCCGGATGTGGTGTCCGGTGGCCTGGTCACCTCGTCATGACCCACAGGGTCCTAGTGTCCTGCTGTCGGTCGCCCATCCCGTCTGGTCACAACAGATGGGCTCACCTGCCACCTTGGTCGCTTGGCTCCCCCGAGGCGGACATTTCGCTTCCTGCGTCATGTCACCCATCTATCTATTATTTCTATCTATTATTTGTGTTTAATGAATTCAACAAACTTTATAAATGCAACAAGTCCTTCGCCTGTTTCTGTGATGAGTTCTGTCTGCCTCTTTTCCATTGGGTGTACCCCGCGCACATCAGGACAAAACAGATAGTGAGCGATCAGCCAGAGACTCAGCAAAAGGCACACAGCGCAGAGAATACGACTTTCCCGTTAAAAGAACCACAAAGCCCGAACAGCGTGCAAGTAATGGATGAAAACTCTTTACCACATGAAGAGGTACTGCTGAACGAACGGACTGATAGATGTTCTGGCTGGAGTTACATACAGTGCAACCAAAGAGACAACAGGGGTTTTACCGGCCTGAAAGATTTAACACAGTGTATTACGGGAAGACAGACTGAAAGAGCGAGTCAGTGTATCCAATCTAACCTATTTATTGCATACAGTGTTTCCCAGAGAAGAGGCTTACAGTGATTCACAGAGGGAAGGGAAGAAACACTAACTCCCTGAAGTTTATTTATTTATTTATTTATTTCACTTCTAAAGCACACTTTCACCTCAGAAAGGCATCCTGGCGCTGACAGACTCGTATCGGAAAAGGGGGCAACTGATAGCAAGCTAGGGGTTTGGGAAAAGCCAAGTTTTCAGGGGCCTTCAAAATGCGAGAAGGTCGGAGGCCTGCCTAAGTTCAATCGGAAGAGAATTCCAAAGTTTCGCCGCTGCCACGCCGAACAATCTACCTCCTGCTCTAGATCTCCTAAACCTCGGTATGGTCACCAACCTGACCGAGGAGGAGCGTAGATTGCGGGCCGGCAATGCCACATGAACTTCCTTTGAAAACGAGCAGGGCCCAACCCATGGAGAGCTTTAAAGGCCGGACAGAGAGACTTAAATTGCACCCTCTGTCTCACTGGGAGCCAGTGCAGCTGAGCCAAAGCCCTTGAAGAAGAAGATCTTGTTGGCCACCCCAGGGCTAATTTTGCAGCTGCAGACTGAATTCTCTGGAGTCTATCCATGAGATAGCTTGCAGACTCCAACAGTAAGTGTATACCAGAAGCGTATACATGAGAAATACGGGGCATTGCCTGTCTCATATATCACACGTATAGCTTCCTGGGCCTACCCACAGATTACCTGCATTGTACCCCAAAGGCCAAAGAGGAAATGATGACTGCCCCATAATTCACATTTAAACATATCTCGGGAAGAGGAGGGGTGTCAATCACATTTTCTGTTTGCTCATGTGTAATATTTCCAATTTGTTTGCAGTTCACCTAGGTGTGATTTTGCAATATTTTATGTGTTAGTCGACTTGAAGGGGAATAGAGTACTATTTTATGTAACAACGTTCACATGGGACGTAGCCATTGTATTTGCCCCAATTAACCGGTTTGCAAAGTTGTTTCTGTTAAGCACAGTGGAGAAGGCTTTACAATATGCTTTTAGCTCTTACAACGAACACTCAGGGAAAACTTCTTTTTCAACAACTGCCCTTTCTTGTTCCAGGCTTAAAGCACAGGCCGGGGGAGCTGCCGATTGGCATAGTTACATTGCATGTCCATTTGCCACCTAACTGATCAAAGCTTGAAGACACATGGAGAAACATCCTGACTTCGCACCGCGTAATATCCAGCCACTAATTAACAACTCCACCCCCACTCACCCTCCGGCTGGCTCCAAAAACTTGTTTCCCTTTCAGAATGCAGGGTGGCACTGTGTGGGAAGGGGGGGGCTGAGGAGCCCAGCCTGACAACACTCCCTCACGCAGCCAGCGCTCAAGACACTGGAGCAGAGTACCTCTTGGCACAAACTGCACACCCGCTTCAGCTGCCAACCTCACTGAAGCTGGGAACGTGCTCTGTGAGACGCGCCTGCCAGTATATACAACACGTAGCAAATACATTCCTTAATTAGCTTGGTAAGCGTTCAGATGCCGGCATCCATACTTTAAATAACAAGCATTGGCATAGCCAATAGGTCTCGCCTTTGGGACCTTATAAGTGTTTAGTTATCCAGCACAATATCCTTTGTGCAACAACATCAACTGTTGCATGGCTAAACACTTATAAGGTCCGAAAGGCGAGACCTATTGGCTATTCCAATGCTTGTTTATGTGGCCATGGATCCACAAATATACCACGGATATGCTGTACCGTTAGAAAAAAATAATTTTTGACCCTAGGGTGGTACCTCTGGGACCCTCCCACCGGGCCTAGAGGGCAGGCTATAACTACTATGCACCTGATATGTTCGTTTTATTCTTTTTCTACTACAGGGGACCTAAAATGTCTTCTGCCACAACTTTGTTGATGTGGTGGTAGCCAATCAGGCCATATCTTTTGATTTATTGTATCCATCGGCCCTCTTTGTCTCTATATACTTACATTTTTAAATTAAATTTTTCAGAACCTACACAATCACTTTGAACCAAATCACAAAAAGCCCACTTTGTGGACCAACATCTAGCTTTCTACCAAATTTGGTATAATTCCTTTAAGCCGTTTTGGTTAAATATTAATGTAAATTAATTTTCTATACTTATTTTGAACATAGAACAAAAAGAAATTAAAAAATGCTATAACACAATTAATTTTTCTGAAGTATCAATTAAAAAATAATATTCCCACCTACAGTAAAAAAAATACTTTTAATATGCATTAATCACTGGTTGGATGTTTTTGGTGATGGACTTACTACATGTATTATTAGGCTGTAGTGCATTACGCTCATACATTACAGCCTTTACATTGGCTCCAACCCCTGTTTCAGGGGTGGAGAGGTGTAAGTGAACAGTTTGACTTACACTCGGATTTTGTCAATAGCCAAAAGTGATAAAGCTACTCAAAAGTGTAAGAGTAATTTGCACGTGTAAATAGCTCATAAGTGCAAGTCACATTTGTGAAGAATTCTGTTTGTGTTTAAAGTATAATCTATTTTCAACACCTAAAAATATTGCGACAATACATACACATTTCTGCCCCCTCAACATGGTAAACAGTGTTTTGTTCGCATGCTAAACAATGCATTAGCATGCTTTCTTATTTTGCATACCTTTACAATGCAAGTCAGAAGAATGACTTGCGTTAGGGGGGAAGAAGGTGTTGGATTTAAAATCCAACACCTTTCCCAGTATCCGCAACAGACTGGAGTTGGAATATTCAATTATACTATTCCAACATCCAGCGCCCCCTAAAAGCAAGTCATTCTTCCTACTTGCATTGTAACGGTATACTAAATAACAACGCGGTTGTTAAGGCATGCATTGTAAATGCATGCAAAAAAAAGGCCTATATTCCCTCAACATACCTGTTTTCTTCAGTGATAGAAATTTAAATGAGGACCTTGTTCTTCCTACTCCTTGCAAGCAAATCACCATTGAAGGCAGTAAAATATCCTTAAGAGCAGAAACATTCCATGCCTTCCTAATGCGAAAGTATCCTCTTTTAAGAAATGCAGAAAAGCTTTGAATTCTATGTCAGGACCGGAGGCTTCGGAGTATGCTATTTCTTCCTTTGCTTTATTAACAGTAAATTCCACAGCAGCCAGCAGCAAGAAACTCAGAAGAAAAACACAATCCCATGAACCTTAGGGAAATTAACATTCCTTAGTCCTTTTACAGTATCACAGTTAAGTGTGTTTTTTTGGTTTTGGGAGCATTTGTGATGTTTTGGCTTAAGCGCATTATGTTTAGGCTGTATGTTAATAGCGGATAAGTGTGGCTTTGTCCTTGTCAGGTTATTTTTCTATTTTACTTTTTTGTTTCAGTTCCCCATACTGGCCGCGGGACCGCTAGCACACTCCTCATGCTGCCGGCACCCGAATGTGAGGCGGTGCGCATTGCATCCAAAAGGTGGCACAGCTGGGCGCGTGTGCTGGCTCCTGTCAAGCGCGTCTCATTACCTCAGGCAACCGCGCTGCAGGTGAAATGGGTCATGACATTGACACCAAAAAGTTTGGGGCCCATTCAGCCAGGGGAGCTGCTAAATAGAACAGAAAAACCCTGCCAAAATAGATAGCTAGGTCCAGGGGGGGGATCCTAAAAATAATAGGGGAGGTGACAAACAAAGTACATATCAGAGACAATGGTGCATCACAATAATTCAGTACATCTTAGTTATGAAAATAGAGTTTATTTTTTAATAAATTAGTGGCTCAGACATGAGTCTATGTGCAAAATTCAGGGCAAATGTGAGGGGATAAATAACACATTAAATATAAAACAGGTCAAAGTTGGTCTCAACAGAAAGCAAAGCAAAGTTCATGTCCCACACTCTTCCACAGACATTCATTCAACAAACACTCACTTTCACGCTATCTCACTATGATCAAGCACTCATACGTATTAGTTCATCGGGGTATGCATGGGCGTGCAGAAAACGATTGTATAGACTGCTAAGGCTAACATGGAGGCGAAATGCTGATGTTAGAACGTTTTTACAACAACTCCATTAGAGGCCATCCAAGTAGATCACGCCAACGCACGTTTCGATGCAGAGCCTATTTAGGCTGCATCTTCATCAGGGCGACGTGGACCAGGGGGTGGGAACATGTACACTGTAAATAAGAAAGGGGTTTTAATAGCAATCAGGTCTCTCTAGTAAGTACATCTTAGGTAATATTAGCTTTAACTTTTCAGGGATACATTGAACAACAGGAGCATAATAACAAAACATTTTTTTCCAGTATAAGGACATAGATAAGGACTCCAAATACATATAGTATAAAAACTAGTTCAAAGACATTCATATATTAAAATACATTAAGTGTGCGTTTATGCTCTGAATATGGGGTCACTCTCAGTTTAGGGGTTCGTCCTCAATGGGAAGAACACATGGGGCAGGCAAGACAGGGATGGGCCCCAAAGTATATATACTGTATAGACAAGGGACCAGTGCGTTTACAAACATACAATCAGTCACAACAGGAGACAGTTCAAACTCAATGGATAAAGGATATAAGTGCCTAAATTTAAAACCCCACTTTAGATCAGAGAATCAGGACAAAGTAGATATAGGAAAGTTGTCCAGATATCAGAATTAAGCCTATTTGTTAGGGACAGGTAAAGCCCACAGGGGCATGAACCGTCTCGGGTAGGAATGACGGTGGCTAGAAAGAGAATGGGGGAGCTTAGAGAGAACTTACCTCTATATACGATGGTGGGATTTTAAGGTGCGAAGGGCTTCAAAAGCGTCACTGTGTAGAGAAGGGGGGGATTCTCAAAGGGTATCCCGATCAAGAACGATAGGTTGATTAGAAGGAGAAGTGGTCCCAAGATTTTCTATAGATAAGGATACAATATATAAAATGAGGACATTGAAGTGGACCTCAGAGGGTCTTCACAGTTAAGTCAAGGAAGGGAAGGGTGGGGGGGGTAAAGGATACACAGGTAGGGTGGGTGGATTTACCTAGTAGGACATATGGTGTCCTGACGATGTTTTTCTTCTTTGGGATACGTTGTAAACCGGATCAACATAGGTCCTAAAACGGACGGAGGGAGGGGAAATCCATTGGCAGTAAAAACACCTGGTAATGCAGATAGGTACAATAAGGAGAATGAATATCAGAGCAATTCACTAATGTGGAATATATATCGGATCAGAGATAGACGTACAGATGGACATGACAGGTAGCAAATTTACCTGGGAAGGTTACCCCCGTAACTGAAAGGTCCTGCTTAAGTAGGGACAGGTCATCCGTGATATCAGGCGGGAGGAGCGTCAGTGATATAAATAATTCGATATCAGGCTCTGAGTTATCACAAGGGTAAGCTCAGTCCTAAGGTGGCCGATAGTAGGGGGGCATCCTGTTAGGGATGGAAAGATATGCGAATATTCAGCCAGGGGAGCCATGGCTTCTAAGGCTTTCTGCTTGGTTGTGCATCTGGAAGACCTATTGCGGTCAGCAGACTGGTCTTCAGACTCAACCTTCAAGAGGCTCTATTTCAAGCCAGTGAAAGAGGTTGCTCAATTGGTGGTAAGTAAGCTTTAAAATAGCATAATCCGAAGCCTCCAATCCTGACATAGAATGAAAATTTGCCGTACAACGTAAAGGTAAGTTTCAATTCTATTACGGACACAGAGGCATGGATTATCCCTCCCAGAGCACTGTGTTGTTCAAATGTACTGAAATGGAGTCTCGAAGTGTTATGCTCCAGTCTCTCTGCTCTGGTGTTGGTTCGCTTTCCAGCATTCTCTGCTCATTGAGTACGTCCGTGACCTCCTGTATGGGCTAACTATCTCCCCCACAGCTCCGCAGGCAAGTAGCCTCACCGCAGCGCTCAGCCCTCCTCATGGCAAGGGTTCATGCCTGCAGCCTCCAGCAGTCTTCCCTCCAGCCTCATAGTTATCCCCGTTCCCCGCCCACCATGTGAATTATCTGGCTCCCCTTAAATTTCCTGAGCACACTTGAGCTGCTTATTTTTAATTAAGCTTAGGTGAAGCTTACTTTATTTTTTAATTAAGCTTACTTAAAGCTTAATCCACTCGCCGGTTTTCCTGCCACCCATGTTGTCCCTGCGGCCCCTCCGCCCCCGCTCACACCCGCTCCCGCCTCCTGCCCGTGTCCCGCCCCTACCCTACTTAATGGCGACAGCTGTGGGGGAGCATGAGTAAGCCCCTGATCTCCTGTCTAAGCTAACTCTCTCCCCCACAGCTCCACAGGCAAGTCGCCTCGCCGCAGCGCTCAGCCCTCCTCCTGGTGAGGGTTTGCGCCTGCAGCCTCCAGCAGGCCACCCTCCAGCCTCATCGCTACCTCCGCTCCCCGCCCACCTTGTGTCCCCTCCTCGCCTTCAGTGTACTCCTCTGGCTCCCCTTAAATTAACTGAGCACACTTGAGCTGCTTATTTTTAATTAAGCTTACTTGAAGCTCCCTTTAGTTTTTTAATTAAGCTTGATCCACTCACGGTTTTCCCAATGCCGCCCCTACGGCCCCTGCAGCCCCTCCACTCGCTCACACCCTGCTCCTGCCTCCTGCCCTGTGTCCCGCCCCCTCCCCTATCTAATGCAAGCCCATCTGCACCCGTGTGTGACCCGAACGTGGCCAGGAACCCTGGATCTCCGGCCATCCATCGCTACAAAACCACCACCCTCCACGCACTCAACCCCGGAATACTCCGCGACTGCCAACAGGCATCACCGGTCATGACTCATGGCCAGTTCTCCTGCCTCCACTGCCGCCACACGTTCACTGTCACCCCAGCCCCCAACACCACCAACCCTAGCACCGGTAACTCCCTAAGATGCATCCTCCTTAACGTTTGCTCTGTACACAAACACGCCATAGAAATCTGGAACCTACTCCACTCTCTCTCGCCCGACATTGCCTTCTTCATGGAGACCTGGACCAATGCCTCCTCTGCCATGACATCAACACCGCCATACCGGACGGATACAAGATCCAGAGGAAGGACTGCCCCAACCACGGGAGGGGGCTTGCCATCACCCACAAGTGCACCATCTGCCTCACCACCTCCAGAAAAACCATCCCCTCTGCTGAACAGCTGCACTTCCAGATCCAGACTAGCCCCAACGCCACACTCCAAGGAACCCTCGTCCACAGACCCCCAGCCCCCGGACACCCTTTGCCACCACCATCACCGACTTCATTGCCCCCCACGCCATCGCCTCAGTGAACTACATACTCATTGGAGACCTGAACTTCCACAGACAACCCCTGCGACCTCAACTCCACCTTCCTCCGGGACAACCACGCAAACATTGGACTCAAACAACTTGTCACCACACCGACCCACAGAGCAGGACATACCCTCGACCCCATCTTCTCAGCAGGGAACAGCGTTCACTTCAGCCACACAAAGCAAACACCATGGACGGACCACCACTGCGTACACTTCAGCATCGACAAACCCAAGGCACCCAATCCAGCCCCACGCCCACCACAAAGGAACTGGGGCAAGGTGACTGACGAACAACTAAACTCCACCCTCACTTAAGACAAACACACCTGGTCATCCGACGCAAACATTGCAGCCAGAGAACTCCACACTTGGATCTCAAACTGTGCAGACGAGCTCGCCCGCTATGCAACCCCGACAAACAGCACCCCAGGAAATCCACCTGGTTAACAACTGATCTCCAAGATGCCAGGTGCACCTGCAGACGCCTGGGGAAGAACAGGAGAAACACTAAGACAACCAAAAACTACTCCACCTACAAGGACGCCATGATGGACTACCATCCCAAGACCTCTGCGACAAGCTTGGAACCTACTTCCACCGCAAGATCACAAACCTCTATGATAACTTTGTAAGCCACCCACCAAACGCCCCTGCCCTCCAGTGACACCAGCCAGCCCACCATCTCCAACTGGACTCCGATCACGACCGAAGACACCACCTCGACCATGAAAGGCATCCACTCAGGCCCCCACCGACTTCTGCCCTCCTCACATCTACCACAGAACCGCAACTGCCATCGCACCCAAACTTCAATGCACCATCAACACCACCCCCCAAACAGGCACCTACCCAGACAATTGGAAGTGCGCAGAAGTCAGGTACCTGCTCAAGCAACCCACAACTAACCCCACCGACCTCAAGAACTACCAAACCATCTCGCTCCTCCCCTTCGCAGCCAAAGTTTCATACAAAACAGTCAGCAGGGAACTGACTCAATTCATCAAAGAGAACGCAGTCCTCCACCCGTCCCAATCCAGATTTCAAAGCAACCACAGTACCAAGACCACCATGCTTGCCACCACAGACGGCATCCGCACCCTCCTGGACCAAGGCCACTCGCAGCCCTTATCCTACTTGACCTATCAGCAGCTTTCGACACCGTCTCCCACTGCACACTAGTCACCAGACTACACAACGCCGGGATACAAGGAAGAGCCCTTGACTGGATTCGATCATTCCTCACCGGAAGAAGCCAAAGGATCAAACTACCACCCTTCCTCTCTGATCCCATGAAACTCACCTGCGAAGTCCCATAGGGTTCAACGCTGAACCCGACCTTCTTCAACATCTACATGGCCCCCTCACAGCCATCGTAGAACAACACAGCCTCAACATCGTATCCTACACCGACGACACCAAGATTATCCTCTCCCTCACTAAAGACCCCACCACCATCAAACTCAACTTTCAGAAAGGAATGCAAAACTTTGCGTTCTGGATGACCAACAGCTGCCTGAAGCTCAACGTCGAGAATACAGAAGTCCTCATCCTTGGAACCACCCCCTCAGCATAGGACAGCATCTGGTGGCCGACCGCACTCGGAATCCCACCTACCCCCTCGGGCCACGCAAAAAACCTTGGCATTATAGTCGATTCATCACTCACCATAAAACCCAAAAAGAACCTCCGATCGTCCAACCACGCACTGGCCAAAACCCTGTGCATCCATGGAGCCAGAGCAGGCAGAAGATCCTTCTCTTACGTTGCAGCCAAGGCCTGGAACGAACTACCAGCAGACATCAGACGTGTCCCCTCTCTGAACACCTTCTGGAAGGTCCTCAAAACCTGGCTCTTCGGCTAACAGATCTGCGGACCCCCCTCCCCACAGCGCACTTACAATTACCCTGATTGATTGATTGATTGATTGAACAAGAGTTCCTCCAGTTTCTAACTCTGTCTCTCTTTCCAGTGAACAACACTTCAAAACAGGACCAGTGAGGTGCATCCTTTGGCATGACTCGCACAAAGAAAGAGGAGGTCTAGCCAGTAAAGAGGGACGATGTGACCCCATGCGGCGTGGACACTGTGAAAGAACTATGGATTGTTGGTCTCCCTAATGTTCATGGGAGTGTGTTTTTCTTCTGAGTTTCTTGCTGTTGGCTGCTGTGGAATTTACTGTTAATGAAACGAAGGAAGAAATATCATAATTCGTGCCTCAGTGTCCTTAATGAAATTGAAACTTACTCTTACGTTGTTAGGTACATTTTCAATCTTGTCTATTATCCTTAGTCTCTTCTAGAACCGTCTGGCAAGTCAGCTCAGAGATGATCAGCATCTAGCTCCTTCGAGGCTCATGACGAGCTGAGCTCGTCATGAGCCACGGTTCTCCTGTGCTCATGACGAGCTGGGCTAATTCCCCTGCTGTGCAAGCGTTCTATGAAAACGGGTGTGGTCATGAGGAGCTCAGCTCGTCATGAGCACATGAGCACGGGGGCGCTGTAAGTGCCCCCCCCCTTCCCCCAGCACAGTGGGGGAATGTGCCCAGCATCGAAGGAGTTAGAGACGTGATTACCTATAGCACATCTTGCAAATGTTTACCTCGCTCCCCTTCTCTCAACATCCGGCATGTAACAAACCATTAAACCTAACCTCAAGCATAACACTAACCATAACACTAATCTTTTCACTTTCGCCAATAGTAACGCCGAGTTTACTTCCAACTCTAGTTCATATTTTTCACCTTGATATGTACCTCAAGCTCTACAATTGCCTCTAATTCAAACTCCATCTTTACACTAACCTGTGTCTCTGTTTCTGCCTTTAAAACATCTCTATCTCTACTTGTGTGTATATCTCTTTGAAAATCTGTCTCTACTCCTACCTCACCATCCATCTCTCTCAACATTCCTTGCTCTAATCTGCTTCTATCTTTTTTTACTACTGGTATGCTACATCCACACCTGTGTCTACAAACATTTGTACAACTACATCTACTGTGCGCCTACTTCCAAAGTTACACTTACCCGTAGCACTGCCTTTAAACATACCTCTGCATCCACATACACATCTTTTTCTGAGCTTTTCTCCCGATTTCAGTAGGTTTGACCTGCCAGGATTTATTATGGGAAAACTGCGAGGGTTTGATAATTATCACACAACTCATAATACCAATCCCTGTTTAAACACATTTGCACATGGATTGGAATTTAGCCCTGAACATATAATGAGGGCCAGGACATCTAAAGCAAAGAGAGAGAGAGAGACAGGACACTTGTTCTCAAAGCTAAAAGGTTTAAGATTGAAGCCCTGAAAGTTTCTCCTTCTCCTCTTCTTCCTGCACCTTTCTTTGTGAATTGTTTCCCATTGTTGTCCTCATCTGCCTCAAGTTTTACCTACATCATTTAGAGATATGGGAATTATACAGGCCTGTCAGACCATAAGCCACAGATCTGACAGTTCAAAGTCCACTCTTTTCTGGGAATCTCAACCATCAGTGAAGTTTCCTGTACAGAACTACATGCAAGGCATCCTCCCACTACATCAAGGACTCAGGTTTTTAGTTTAAATAAAACAAACTCCCTATCTAGGCGTTTGTTTTAGAGAAGCAAAACAGTTTGCCAAGGAGAGACAAAACCAAGGTACAAACTCTGCAGACTGAGCTGCCCTCACTACAGCTGCTGCACCCTGCTTGCTTATTTAGGAGCAGTTGATAGACCACTTCCAAGACCTTGGGCTAGAAAAAGGTTATCATGATGGCATCAGCTTCTCACACTAACAACATTTCAGTGCAGGCTATATTCAGGAAGAATCGCTGGTTCGGATCTATGACAGAATTTGGACAGACAGAATTTCGACCTACACATATATCGATGCAATTATATCGATGGCAAGAATATCGACGCCCTATCTACAACATAGTAAGTACCAAAATATCGAAAAAATAATATCGATGTTAAAAATATCGTTGTTAAATATATCGTTTTTTTTCTGTTTAAAAAAAAAAGTAAAATAATGTAAATAATACTTATAAATTACTTAAACATAATTAAACATATTTAATAATGTTAAAAATAAATAAATAATACATATTTAATAAAAATATAAATACAAATTAACAAAACATATATAATATATACTTACTTAACAATATTTATTATTAATTATGTCAATTATGTATAATTTATAAAAAAAATAATATAAATTACTAATGCATTTACATACATAAATTAATATAATATATAAATAAATATATATTTAAAACATAATAATTAAATAATTCTATATTTTTAAAGTTAATTAAATACAACATTATCTAAATTACTTCAAAATATATAAAATACATAAATAAATAAAACTACTATTTAAAGTATAAAAATAACTACAGTAATAAAAACATTGGATAGCGTAGATTGTAACATTTCTATTCCCAAATAAGAAAATTAAATAGTAGTGAAAACATTAAATAGTGTAAAGGTCAAAATTACTATTCCAACTCCAGAGAGTGCAACAGTAGGGAAAGCGTTGGATAGCGGGTGGGTAAAAATTACTATTCTCACTCCAGAGGGTGCAACAGTAGGGAAAGTGTTGGATAGCGTAGGGGTAAAAATTACTATTCCCACTCCAGAGGGTGCAACAGTAGGGAAAGTGTTGGATAGCGTAGGGGTAAAAATTACTATTCCCACTCCAGAGGATGCAACAGTAGGGAAAGTGTTGGATAGCGTAAGGGTAAAAATTACTATTCCCACTCCAGAGGGTGCAACAGTAGGGAAAGCGTTGGATAGCGGGTGGGTAAAAATTACTATTCCCACTCCAGAGGATGCAACAGTAGGGAAAGTGTTGGATAGCGTAGGGGTATAAATTACTATTCCCACTCCAGAGGGTGCAACAGTAGGGAAAGCGTAGGATAGCGGGTGGGTAAAAATTACTATTCTCACTCCAGAGGGTGCAACAGTAGGGAAAGTGTTGGATAGCGTAGGGGTAAAAATTACTATTCCCACTCTAAAGGGTGCAACAGTAGGGAAAGCGTAGGATAGCGGGTGAGTAAAAATTACTATTCCCACTCCAGAGGGTGGAACAGTAGGGAAAGTGTTGGATAGCGTAAGGGTAAAAATTACTATTTCCACTCCAGAGGGTGCAACAGTAGGGAAAGCGTTGGATAGCGGGTGGGTAAAAATTACTATTCTCACTCCAGAGGGTGCAACAGTAGGGAAAGTGTTGGATAGCATAGGGGTAAAAATTACTATTCCCACTCCAGAGGGTGCAACAGTAGGGAAAGCGTAGGATAGCAGGTGAGTAAAAATTACTATTCCCACTCCAGAGGGTGCAATAGTAGGAAAAGCGTTGGATAGCGGGTGGTTAAAAATTACTATTCTCACTCCAAAGGGTGCAACAGTAGGGAAAGTGTTGGATAGCGTAGGGGTAAAAATTACTATTCCGACTCCAGAGGGTGCAACAGTAGGGAAAGTGTTGGATAGCCTAAGGGTAAATATTACTATTTCCAACCCACCCTATTCCCCTATAAACACACAACACGCTCCAGTACTATCACATCACATTTAATTGAAAATTAATTATCAATTAAATATTTACTTAATCAATTGAAATAATTAATTGCAAATAATTTTTTAATTAAAAATTATTATATACATAAAAATATAATAAATTATTTGTAATTAAATCAGTTCCCACCCTATTCCCCTATAAACACACAACCCGCTCCAGTAGTAACACATAACATTTAATTAAAAATTACATTAATTACCAATTAAAGAATTAATTTATCAATTAAAAAAATTAATTACCAATTAAAGAATTAATTTATCAATTAAAAATTGTAATTACCAATTAATATTTAATTACAAAATAAAATATGCTTAAATTTTTTTTTATTAATTACAATTAAATTACTTCCCACCCTATTCCCCTATAAACCCACAACCCGCTCCAGTAGTAAAACATATTATTTACTTATAAATATACATAAATTATCAATTAAATAATTAATTAATCAATTAAAATAATTCATTGCCAATTAATATTTAATTTCAAAATAAATTAATCATTAAAAAATATTTAATTTATTACAATTAAAATACTTCCCACCCTATTCCCCTAAAAACCCACAACCCGCTCTGGTAGTAAAACATATAATTTACTTTTATATATATTTATTTATATAAAAAATATTAAACACATATTATAACAATTATTTAAAATACTTAACTAAAATTTATAACACATATTAGTAAATCGAAATTACTTACATCGATATATATGCTATCGATATAAGTAATTTCGATATTACTAACATCGATATATATGCTATCGATATAAGTAATTTCGATATTACTTACCTTAGGGTCGATATTCTGTCCATCGATATTCTGGACATCGATATTCTGTCCCTTCGATATTAGCAACTGGATATAAGTGTTGGTCGAAATTAAAGATTCGATATTTTGACTGTGTACCATCTGGTTCATCTAATGAAACATATAGATGAAGAATTGGGTATAAGGTGGATTCAGGGGGGGCCTGACCAGCTGCCGAGCATGGAGGACGTTAGCTAAGGGAGCTTTGTTCCAAACCCATGACACTTGCCAGCATATCCTGTAATTAACTGGATCCTCGAACACAAAGAACAAGATTATCGAGAGCGGAATGCTTCCAGAATCCCTGGAAGTGTTTTGGGACCCCTGATGGCTGTGGAAGTGGTACTTTACAGCAACAACTCGGAGCACCATGGCGATCAATGGGAAACGGAGGGCGGAGTCTTGAAACAAAGCACAAAGAATTGTATGGGCTCGCGGATGCCGCGATTCACACCGTATCCCCGGTGTTCTCTGTCCGTGATGTGGAGATGCAAAGTCTAGCAGCTGTGCACAGTGAGCAAACTTGAGCAAGTGGACCTGGCCACCGGGGTTGGCTGTGACAGGACGAGTGGAGCAAATACAAAATGGCGGACGGAGGCGTTAGAGGAGTGGACTCATCCCCCAATGGTGCAGGTCAGCTGCAGCGCTGGGAATATGCAAGTGATTGGTGCGGTTATAGCGGGCGTTGGCCATATCTGTGCTGGTGGAATCACGCAGGAACAGGCAGAAACAGATGTTAGTGCTGCGACGCTAGCAGCCATTAAGTGACTGGCGATGAGCTACGGAGTGATCAAAGTGCCCGGAATCCAGCACTGCTGTGGTTTTTCCTGGCCACCTGGGGTTCAAGGAGGCTGCAAGCTGCATGTGAGACGCTGTGAGAGAACTGGGAATCCTGCTCTGGACAGAGAAAGGAACAACAGCAGGGGTGGGCAGGAAGACAGCCTACTTTTGCCTAGGGAAGAAGTATATGCCATTGCTGCCTTTGGCCCCGGTGGTAAAGACACCTGACTGCCTGTAGTGGGGATGGAAACGCACCCCGGAGACCCAGTTACCGCTTGGCAGTGTTTAGAAACTTAGAAACGAATTCCAGAGGTGTGCAGAGCGGTGGTACACCGGGGGCAACAGCGTGTTCTGCCAAGTTATGGCGGGACCTCAGTGCAGCGTCTGCATGCTGAACGGGGGCGATTCCAGTACGCCCTGGGTGACCGCTACAAGAGAACTATGAAAGTATAAAACCACGGGGCCACATGTGTAGACACCTCCCGGCTGGGGTCTGGACTGGTTGGGGAGAGGTGCGAACAGCATTAGTGCGTATGCCTATACAGCCCACTCCAGAGCACTACATGAACAATGGAATACACGAGATTTTCGGGGCAATATGGGACGCCGCAGAACTAAACAAACTGGCGCAGCGTCCGGCGAGGATGTGCACTTCGCGCCCAGCAGGGACCCTCCAACAGTTGGGACAAAGAGGTGCTGCCCCCCCCCCACGGGAACTGATCAACACGCTGCCAAGCTAAATCTAATTTTGAAAGAAATACAGGACTCACGTATCATCACAATCCAATCACAAATGGGAGCGCTATCCACTAGTCTAAATTTGCTGCAGGTGGACCACAAGAAACTAACGGACAAAGTGAAGTTGAATAGGCTGGCCCTGGACGACTTGATTCCACAGCAGACCATGCATACCCCTCAGCTTGAACAGTTTCAGCGACAGCTGAAGGGCTTACAAAATAGGGTGGATGACGCAGAAGGACACTCCCGACGTAATAATGTCAGAATTCTTGGTATTCCGGACCGAAGCGAGGGAACTAATCCCACCCAATTCGTGGAAAACTGGTTGCGGGACCACGTGGCAAAGGAATGGCTGACAACCCTCTACAGTGTGGAGAGAGCGCATAAAGTACCACCAAAACCACCCCAACCTGGTGCACCGCCAAGACCACTAATAGCACGCATCCTGAACTATAAAGATTACGACACAATATTGAGGGCGGCTAGGGAGAAAGCCCGTATACGCTTCGAGAACAAAACGATCTCTCTCCACCAAGATTTACCTTGGCGGTGCAAAAAGCCAGGGCCACCTTCCAGGAAGTAAGGAAGAACTTGAGAGCCCGTAATCTGAAATATGCGCTGCTCTTCCCGGCACAGCTGAAGGTTATCTATGGAAAAAAATCATTTTTCTTTGACAGCTCAGAAGAAGCGGCGGATTGGCTGGAAATAACATATAAACCGGCGGTCTTGCAGACCTCGCTCCCATCAGGCCGGCTGCGCAGGGTGCTCACACCACAAGATACCGGGAGCCACATGGTAGACAACAGACGAGTCATGGACACTGCGGACAATGGGCCAACTCCAGAGCAAATTACAAACAGTCAAAATTATGTCCTTTTAACGGCAGCGGCGATGGCAGCACATGATCCCAAAATACAGCTGATTCATCGAAATCATCGGATGCAGTGATGGTGCGCTCTGAATTTGAAACTAGCCTGACACTGTTTCCTTCAATTACTGCACAAATGGCTGGAGACTACGAGAGCTGTGGTACAGGGATGATCGGGAGTGGTAACGTATATGCTATTCCGCATTTTGCTTTGTTATTGTAAGCTAGTGTTTAAGGGTCTAGATACTTGGAGCTGTGGGGGGAAGTATATAGGATTAATAAGTACATTCCTTTGTTGTGCAGTGAAATGCCCGTTCGGAATAGGGAAGTTGTTACCTTCTACCCCCCTAGCGAATGCACTCTGCCATTTCTTATTTGGAGTCTATGTTGGACTTGTGTTTCATGTTTGGTCCTCTGTTGTTTTCTGAGGCGAACCTAGTGTTTGAGAATTTAGTTGGTAATGCATGCTCGGCCCTCGCACTCACGACACCTTACTGGCTCAGAAATTCACGTGCTGCGGGGACATCACACCTCCTGTTTCAATATGACATTACACAACAAGCATAAATATTGCACCTGGAATGTGAGGGGCATGGGTTCAGTCCATAAGAGACATCGTATTCTGGCACAGCTGAACAGAAGAAGGATAGAATCAGCTTTCCTTTAGGAAACTCACCTGACTCATGATGAAGCGCCTAAATTGCGGATGAAATGGAGGGGACAATTGTTTTTCACTGATTATTCCGCATTTGGGGGGTGGCGATCTGGGTGCGTAGTGTTGTCCCCTTTAAGTTACTAGAGCAAAGAGTTGACCTACACAGCAGATATGTACTGCTTCATGGCTTACTGGATGGGGCACACAATCTCGTAGGGAGTCTATATGCCCTGAACACAGACCAGGATAGTTACCTGGCGACACTTAGTGTGACACTGATGGACTGGTCTGACTACCGCTTAGTACTAGGGGTTGACTTTAATGTGGTGTTGGATATTGATTTTGATAGGTCGCACCCCCCGCTGCATGTAGCTGAGAGTCGAAAACAAACGGACGCCCTTAAGGGATGCACAGGGGGTTTGTGAGCTACACAACACCTGGTGAGTGAAAAACCAGGGACGCAGAGAATATTCCTTTTACTCACCTCCACACCGGCTACATACTAGAATAGACAGATTATTTTGCTCCGAAGCACTGCTGAGCTCTCTTGACAGCATGCTGCACATGGGCAAGACACTGTCGGACCACAATCCAGTGGAGTTATACCTACAGTGGGGTAGGATCCTGACCCCGATACCGACATGGAGATTGAAGCCCCAACTGCCGGAGGACCAAATCTTCTGTAGCACCTTGTCAGAAGCGATTGTTAATTATTTCTCCGAGAATTCAGGGTCTGCTAGCACAAGTCAACTAGAATGGGGCGCCTTCAAAACAGTTATATGGGGGGTGGCAATAGGTACGAAATGGGGAGTTAGACTCACTCTCATAAACCGGCTAGCGGAAGTGGAAGGTTAACTGAGCACACTTGAAGGGGAGGCAGCGGGGACAAATGAGCAACTAACACAGCTACAGGAAGCCAACATGCAGTATGAGAGCTCTTAGAGGATTTGCGAAAAATAGATTTTTGACTCTACACACAGAAGCAACACGCACATGCAGACAGAGCAGGCCCCCTACTGGTAAAACTGGTTAAAAACGCTCCCACACCATCCCCTATTCTAGAGATTCAGGCTACTGAGGGTGGTATTGTCACCATGAAGCTGGAAATCAACACTGCGTTTCAAGATTATTATGAGTACCTCTATAGACAACCAGCAGATCACAACGATGCAGACTTTGTACCTTTCTTTGACGGGTTGCAGCTGCCGCAACTAACGCAACAGCAGCGTGAAGAACTAACGAGGCCGGTGACTGGAATAGAAATCAGACAGACGATCAAAGCTCTACCACGCAATAAAACCCCTGGTAATGACGGCCTGCCTATCGAATTTTATGGGCTATATGCTGATTTGCTGGTACCGCACCTGAAATGTCTATATCAAAAATCACTGGAAGCAGGTGTGCTCCCCCTAGCAATGTTACAGGCGACTGTGGTCCCACTATTCAAACCTGGGAGAGACGGTTCGGACATGTCAGGATACAGACCCTTATCACTACTCAACTCGGATTATAAAATTCTGAGTAAACTGTTGGCCAATAGGCTATGTCAATTTATTCCGAAGTTGATACACATTGATCAATGCGGATTCGTATCCGGGAGGAGTACGGCGCTTAATATCAGATGCCTGCATCAAATTATGATGGGTATATTTGGCTCGGGGACAAAAGAGGGGTGCATATCCCTTGACCTACGGCAGGCTTTCGACTCGCTACACCGGGACTACATGCTCTATACCCTTTCCAGGTTTGCAATACCGGCCGAATATATTGCATGGGCGCGGCTACTATACACACATCTAACTGCTTGTGCACACACAGGACAGCATATATCACAACAATATACAGTGGCTAGAGGTACCAGACAAGGATGTCCACTGCCGTCTTTACTTTTTATCTTGGCATTGGAACCCCTTTTACATAGGCTCCATTCCCTATCCAGGTGTAAGGGAATTGCGAGAGGCCCCGCAATTCATATTGTCTTTGCATACGCCGACAACATCATTTTGTACATAAAAAATATGGATATGGATCTCGTGCTCCTGCCCTCAACTTTTGATTCCTTTCGGGAGTTGTCTGGCCTCACGGTTAACGCTGCCAAATCTTATGTTTTCTTTTTTGACGGCCCCGCGCGTGGTGGATGATTGCGTTTTGGCCAACAGGAATTCAGTATAGCACCCGACACCTTCAGGTATTTGAGTATACAGATTTATCGTGACGCAACAGACTTGCTCGAAGGCAATCTGATTCGCGCTGTCACTGTTCTCAAAACACAGGTTAAGTTCTGGACCTCACTTCACCAATCAATGGCTGGAAGGGCTGCTCTTACCAAGGCTGCTTTATTACTTCACTAACCTGCCCGTATTGGTGCCGGGAGGGATTTTTTAATTATTGAACTCTCTAATGACAGAGCTGATTTGGGGGAAAAGACGCAGACGAATTAGCCTAATGAAACTACAACTGAGTACAGGACAGGGAGGACTGGGAGTGCCAGATTTGAAGGCGTACTGCTTTGCTAGCCAACTGCAGTGGCTTGCGTACTGGCTAGCGGGACGCAACTTGCAGAAACTAGGGGTATTGTATTGGGCCTGGGACTGAGGAGATATCCACAGACTACTACTCCCCAAGGCCCGGATCAACGGCCCAGATCAACGGCACCCACCTGCTATGGATAGCGCTGATAAACTGGAGACATGCATTGCGATACACGAAGCAAACATCACCATACGTTCCCACCATCCCGCTGCAGGGTATTCCTCTACAAACAGGGGTAGTGACTAATCGTGCTCTACGGGCGTGGTCCGAAACAGGAATTACTACTGTAGGAGCGTTCTTCTCAGAAGGGGTTCTAATGTCACATGAGGCCTTTGTACGCGAGTATGGAACCTCGGACAGGTTGTTCCTTTTACATGCCAGTATTTTGAGATTTATTAGAGACACATGGACCCAAGGGGGTACTGAACCCGCTACAAATGCACTCATTACTATGCAGTACTTAATAGGACATGGGGCACACTTGACCTAATGGTTGTCACGGGGGATCCGAACGGTTGTGGCAATCTCGTAGTAGTCACTTGCTTTTGCAGATAAAGACTGGGACACTATAATAGGCTACCCTAGGAAGGTGTATTTCAACTCCCAAATTCAAGTTCATCCAATTGGTGCTGTTACACAGAGCGTATTTGACCCCACATAGGCTAAGCACCATGTTTTCAGGCGCAGAAGACACTTGCCCCCATTGTCACACACCCAGCACGGGACTAATACACATGAAATGGAACTGCCCGAGAGTAAGACTCTACTGGACGTCGGTGTGTCGGATACTGGCAACCGTCACCCCAGTACGCAACAATGGCACAATGGAATACTGTATACTGGGCCTGGGACCCCGTGGGAAGAAAGGTAATCCAACTCATAGATTTGCTAATCTTGCACTACTCCTAGCAAAAAGAAACATCACAATACTTTGGAAAGCCACCAGGGCTCTATCACTACAGGAGTGGCATGCGGAAATGGTCAGATGGGGGAAGGCAGCGGGGGCTGAACTACAAAGGGAAGAATATAGTTCCTTACGTAGAACACCAATATCTATGGTTTGGAATACGATGATGGAGGAATACACCGTGATAGATATACTATCATACTGAGAACGTATAGATGCTCCTTAACTGAATCCCCCAAAAAACAGGGAATGTCTGCAAAAGTCTGTGTCTGCACTGTTCTCTAATCATGGACGGGGTGAGAAATGAGTAGAGTGTACTACAGAGGAAATGGGTACATAAGGGAAGGATTAAACATGTGAATATGTTACTAGCCGGGAAGTTGGCCGAGCCAAAGGGCGGTGGGAGGGATAAGGAGTTTGTTATGTTAGGCTAAATGTGAAATGTGAAGATATGACTGTAAATGTAACTGATATATGATGGCTGTATTTAGAGCAGAGGCATTTGGGAGCCAGGGACGCATATTGTTTTGAAACCATTGATATACTTATTTGTATTGCAACAGTGACGTAATGTTACTCATGTATTGCATAGACTCCATTGGACCGCTGTAACGGCCAGATGTATAATTATTGTAAAACCAAGTAAAATACGCTGCACAAATAGACTGTCGATATACTGACCTGCATTCCATGCATAACTGTTGCGCAAAATCAATAAAAATATGTTTTAAAAAAAAAGGTGATTCCCAAGTCGGTTGCAAAGAACTGAAGTGGAGTTGTATCACTGGAATGCTAGCTGGATGTAGAGGAATTAAAATTGTGCAAGAAGTGCAGGAAGTTAAAGATGTTTGGGGAACGGACCCTTGTTGGGGCACTCTCCAGCACATCATTTGTAACATGTCAAGTTTCAACTTACTTGAATGGTGAATTCTTTCATAACTGGAAAATAAATTTGACAGTTGTAAAATAGAGTAGGTCATGGTTATGGGATTTTGTATGAATGCTGAGCCTGCTCATTTGATTTTTGTTCTATTGTTTTTCATTCCATTTAGGGCCTGATTACGAGTTTGGCAGTCCATTGGACCGCCAGACTCGTGTTTGAAATGTTGTGGGGTTCACAGACCACTTCACCAGCGGTCCAACCACCATA
The DNA here is from genome assembly GCF_964263255.1 of Lissotriton vulgaris. NCBI lineage: Eukaryota > Metazoa > Chordata > Amphibia > Caudata > Salamandridae > Lissotriton > Lissotriton vulgaris. The sequence goes on from NW_028241590.1 coordinate 27,078, forward strand.
TTACAGGTACCGCGGTTGGACCGCCAGAGAACCGCCGCAACCACCAGTGTTCCAAAATCCCAGGCAGTAGTGCACTAATATGAGGCGACAATATGGTTGGTGGTGCAGCTGCGGCACTTCAAAGCATATTATGAGTTTCCTTACTGCCCTCCTTTTCATGGCAGTGAGCCTGCCATGAAAAAGGGTGGTGGAGAGGAAACTTAGGGGGCCCTACATGGCCCCCCTATCTTTCTGCATCCCAGTTCTAGCAATTTACAGTCCATGTCGTGCTGTGGCTTTCCCACGGCGCTGCCTTTCTAAGGCTCTCCTATTTGCCGTGAGCCAGCTGCCTCAGGATTGCCCATCCAGATTACAATTTGTAATCTGGAGGGTGGTCAGTGGGGGTGCTTGGCGGTATGTGAGTGGGGCAGTGGAATGCTGCTCTGCTCCCACACCTCCAAACTCATTATCAGGCCTTTAGTCAACATATGAATGCCCCTTTTTGCCCTTTGAGGACATAATTGATTAATTTGGCTGGAACATAGTCATGGGTATGTTGACGCACCAGTACAATGAACATTTAAAAGGGTCCGTTCACAGGAAACTGAGTATCCAGTGATCAAATACAAGTTCATTGAAATGCACAGAACTCGGTTTCTCCAATTCTCAATTATGCAGATTTATTAACATGTTAAAATTGTCCTTATAGAAAGCAAAATTTTATATGATCAGGGAACTAGCATTAATCGAACCAAAGTCATAAATTCTAAATACAAAAGGACCATATATGGCAAACACGTTCTGCATATAATAAACAGCAGTTCTCTCTGTTCTGAATAAAGATAGCAAATTGAATAATAATGTGGGAAGGCATAACCACCATCTTTTCTGTGGTATTTCCCCAGATTCTTGGCTTTTTTAGCTGAACCCATTTTTGTTGGCCAAAAGGCGCTGCATACTTTACCCCTGCTATACAGTGGAAAACTGCTGGTGCTCTTCTGGCTAAACATGGTAAAATTGGCATTCACCTTATTGGGAAATTGAATTAACTTATAAATCCCTAGTACATGGCACTGCATGTACCCAGGGCCTGTAAATTATATTCTATGAGTGGACTTGTAGAGTAAATATCCACAGGTAGATGATGAAAATAATAAGTTTATTTGTACATAAGAAGCACTCCCTGCATACAATCTCAAGTCTCCAAGAGATTAGCGGTAACTGACTCCACATTACAGTTGCAGCATAGAATACAACAAGAACAAACTGTAAGTGGTAGCGAGGCATGCACAATCAAGCAATAACATGACACGAGACATGTACTTGAATGAAAACACTGGCACGAGTCTATGTGAATGAATGCGCGAGCGTATACTCGCGCTGATGACTCGTGCATTGGATACACAACACACCTTCCTTCCTTATGAAAGAAAAAAAAACAAAAAAAAACAACCTAAAAATTACATTTTTCCTGTCAAGTAAGCAACAAAATCTGACAACCACTTTGGTTTCTTAGTAATTCTTTTGGGTAAAGGAACACCATGTTGAACAGCAACATCTTGACTGGTGATACTATTACTTGAACAACAAGGTACAGTAGATGCAGTATTTTGATTGGTATAACAACTGCTTGAACAGCAAGGTATAGCAGCTGTGTCATCACAAACTACACCCTTACTGGAATCCTCATCCAAGAAGGATAAATCAGAGTGTTCAGGAATAGGTTCTTTACGATAAACATCCTTGTCAGCTTTGAGAATAGCAATTCTACTGAGATTCCAAACTTTATTGTTAGATAATCTCACAGAGTTTTTTAATACCTCTAAAACTTCAAAAGGACCCATAAATGAACTTTCACCTTTCTTGACCTTCCATGGTTTTTTAACCTTCACCATCATACCAACTTCCACTCTCGGATCCTTTTTTGAACCACATTTCTCATCAAAATACTTTTTATTAGAACAATGAGTGCGAACAAGATTTTCTTTAACTATACTCTGATCCACACTTGAAGAAGTAGATTTGACCAACCACGAAGGGTTCACCTTAGTTCTAGGAATTCTTCCCCTCATGATCTCAAAAGGAGAATATCCAGTCATGGAATTCATGGTTGTCCTGTACATCCACACCTTCTTAAAAATTTCAACTTCCCATTTTTTGTCATCATTATCAGTAAACTGTATAGCACCCTTCAAAACCCTATTGAATCTCTCTATTACTCCATTCCCACTAGGATTGTATAAAGAAGTAGTTGAATGGGCAATCCCAAGCCTTGAAAAATAATCATTGGCTTTCTTTGAATTGAATTGTACACCATTGTCAGATATAATTCTTACCGGTAGACCTTCTTCAATAAAAACTTTATCCAGAAAACAAAGAACCGAATCTGTATCTATTTTTTGGACAATCTTGATAATTGGCCATTTGGAAAAAATGTCAATGACTGCAATGACATACTTAGATTCACAACCAATAGGACCCATGATGTCTATGGCAATGGTTTCCCAAGGGTTGTTGGGAATAGTATGCGCACCCATATTGGGTTTTAGAGCAACTAAAGACTTATCTGAATTAGCACATACTACACAATTCCTAACTAACCGTTCAATAAACATGTCCATCCCTGGCCACCAAAATAAATGCTTAACTTGTTGCTTGGTCCTAACCATGCCACTATGACCTTCATGGCCCTGTAAAACTATAACTTTCCTCACACCTTCTGGAGGAACAATACGTTCACCTCTTTTGATGATATTCTCACAACATGAAAGTTCTGACCTCACTTCCCAAAAGCTCTTCAACTCTGAGTTCAAACACTTTTTGTCGGGCCAAGTACCAGTGATATAATCAGCAACATTCTTTAAAATTTCATCATCCTCAAATTTCTCTCTCCACAGAGTTTGATCAATAGAAATAGGACCCTCATCATGAATCATGGCAATCTGGAAATCGTCCCATTCATTGTGTAAATCCTCTTGAATAGGTAAAGGCATCCTAGATAGAAAATCAGCAGAAACATTCTCTCTGCCAGGCAAATATTGTATATTATAAATAAAGTCTTGTAAACGCATGGACATGCGTGCAATGCGGGCTGAGGCTCTCAACATGCCTTCTGTAGTGAGGAGCCGTACCAAAGGTTTGTGATCACTCCTCAGTGTACATTCCTTACCCCAAACAAACACTCTGAAATGTTCTAAAGCCCAAATGCACGCTATTGTTTCTCTTTCTATTGTGGAATACTTTTCCTCAGCAGGGGTAAGAGCCCTGGATGCATGCGCAATAATAACTTCTTTACCCTCCTTAGTTTTTTGAGTAAACACAGTACCCAGTCCTTTTGCGCTAGCATCAGTAGTAATAATGTTTTGCAGAGAAGGGTCAAAACAAGAGAGAGCACTTGCTGAATAGATACCACTCTTCACATCACAAAACTCCTTCTCACATTCACTTGTCCATTCAAAAACAACTCTATTTTTAATTAACTGTCTGATGTTATATGTTCTGCACGAAAAATCAGGCACATACCTGGCGTAGAACTCGACTAAACCTAAAAAGGATCTTACATCATCTTTAGACTGAGGATGAGGGGCAGACTTAATTGCCTCTAAAAGCGAAGGTTTTGGTTTGACACCTTCTGCACACAGTTCATGACCCAAGTAATTTACAAAATGAACACCAAATTTGCATTTCTCATGCTTAATGGTAAGGCCATGTGTATTAAGTGCATTCAAAACTTCTTCTAAAGCAGTAATGTGCTTGTCCTTATCATCGTTGAATACCAATATGTCATCCTGAAAACGGATAGCATTTTTACAATCTTTTAAAATGTCTTGCATAACTCTCTGAAAAATTGCTGCTGCGGACGCCAGACCAAAAGGCGTAATAAATGCGGTAAGGTCTTTGCTTTTCTCATTTAGCTCTATCTGATGGTAAGCAGCAGATAAGTCGATAGTTGAAAAAATATTTGACCCCCCAACAACAGACAACATTTCAGAGATACGAGGAAGAGGGAATTGATCTACAACAATATTGTTGTTGAGGTGGCGAAGGTCAATGCATAGTCTCACCTTGCCATTGGCCCGTCTAGCAACCACTATGGGCGAAACCCATTCAGATGATTCTATTCTATCTATTATGCCACCTTCCACCAAAGCATTTAATTCATTTTTAACTTCCTCTCTGACAGCAAAAGGGATATTTCTAGCTTTGTGTATTTTTGGACAAGCATTATCTTTTAAGCGAATTTCGTGTTTGAAGTTAGTTAACATCCCAATGCCTTTAGAAAAAACATTTGGAAACTTTTTTAACATTAATGAGGAAATACCATTCTGCTCATCAATTAACATCACTGGATTGGGACTATTAGGATCCAGAACAATGTCAAGTTTACCAAAGTCAAACCAGCTAAGCACTGAAGGACCCTTTTTTGAAACATACAATTTTGCTATACACTTTCTGTTCTTGAACCTGAAAACTAAAGTTCTGAAGCCTAAAATATCTATCCTTCCACCTGAATATCCCTCAGGATTGATATCACTGTCTTCTAAATGACTACCTAGTCTTGGTACAAATAATTTTTTCCAAACCGATTCACACACTATAGAGTAAGGTGATCCTGAATCAGCATACATGTTGATCTTTACACCTCCAATAACCATATCACATAATGGTTTCTTCTTAATAGTGTTGTCATTTACATTCAAGATTACAGAGTCTTTTATGTTTAAAACAAAAGAGCAGCTATTAGAGTCATTAGTGAAATCTTCATCATCACTATTTTCACTTAGTTCAATACATTTCACTTTTTGGTTAACTTTACCTCTTCTGCAAGCAGAAGTAAAGTGTCCTATTAAGCCACAATTGGAACATTTCTGTTTTAAACCTGGACAAGTTGTGTTATTAGCCAAGTGTGACTTGCTGTTGCATCTAAAACACTTAAGGTTACTTTTTGAATCTTCAGGATTCCCTTTAGGAGAAGATATTTGTTTCTTTTTAAAAGAATCCTTATTTTTACTATCATATTTATGATAATTTTTTGCAACAACATCTTTACTAACTGAAGCATCTTTGCCTTTAACCTGTAATGCACTCCTACAGGAAAGTTCAGCTTTTCTTACAATGGATACTACAAAATCTAAGTTTTCATCACCATTTATCCATAATCTTTCCTGTATAGTTTCATTACTGGAGTGCATAACCACCTGATCTCTGGTAAGATCTTCTTGTAAATTACCAAATTTACAATCTAAAGCTAGAGTTTTAAGAGAGGAGACAAAATTATCTACAGATTCTTCACTTAACTGTTTTCTCTGGAAAAACTTAAATCTAGAAATTCCTATGCATACTTTGGGAGAACAGTATTTATCAAAATCAAACACAGCTTTATCAAATACATTCATGTCACCACTTGCTTGTGATGTAGGGAGTTGATTGAAGGCTTTTAATCCTTCAGGTCCCAGACAGTGTAAGAAGATACCTTTTTTTTCTGGAGCTTTCATTTTACCATTGGCATCTAATGTCTCAATATATTTTAAAAAATAAGCTTTCCATTCAATCCAAGGCATACAAGGAGAACTACCAGCTGACCAATAGCTTTGTGGTGGAGAAAGAGTATAACCTTGAGCACACATAATGATGAAAACAAGAGATTAAATAGGTTAATTTACACTGAATATCAATAACAAGTGTAACATTAAATAAACAAAATAAAAAAAATATCTGTAACAATGAGAAGAATAAAGTACTTGGTTGTTGAAGAGAAAAAAAAATAGTCAACAATTCCTGAAGAATAAGAACGTTTTCCTGTGTTCATTTGAAGATTACCGCAGTTTTTCTGTATTTCAATTCCTACTCCGCTTTTCTGCCTTTCACATTTTCACTCCGCTTCTCTGGTTTATTTCCCCGTTTAAAAAAAAAAAAAAAAAACTGTAATCAGACACAGCCGGGAAAACAAATGAAGTCACCTCTTTAGTTTCCAGTAATAGAGGATAACCAATTGAGAGCAGCGTATCAAACGAAGTGCAGCAAACGCTTCCGCCTAAAATCATCCACTCGTACGTGTAGATGAAGGGATTCACAGCGTGAAGAAAAACGAAAACGCGCACTTCAACGAGCAGAAAAGGGACGTAGATGAATTCCTCACGTCGGATAGTTGTTCTTTGCTTCCGTAGCAGGTACAGAAATCAATAGAAATATTTAGTGACTTTCCGAAGTTCAACAGGAAAGAAGTAAAATGCGTAAAATTTGCATAAATTTGAGCAGGAAATGCTTCTCGGAAGGTTGCTCCGTCCCTCGTCGCCAAATTGTAGAGTAAATATCCACAGGTAGATGATGAAGATAATAAGTTTATTTGTACATAAGAAGCACTCCCTGCATACAATCTCAAGTCTCCAAGAGATTAGCGGTAACTGACTCCACATTACAGTTGCAGCATAGAATACAACAAGAACAAACTGTAAGTGGTAGCGAGGCATGCACAATCAAGCAATAACATGACACGAGACATGTACTTGAATGAAAACACTGGCACGAGTCTATGTGAATGAATGCGCGAGCGTATACTCGCGCTGATGACTCGTGCATTGGATACACAACAGGACTGAAGCAAGGAATATGCCACTTGCTAAAGTAGCATTGTAAAACATATCACGAGGCCTCATCTTGCAAACTGTGTGTGCAGTTTTACACAAGCATTTCAACCTGGCAAAATAAACATTTTGCGAAGCATAAACCTTCCCTTATGAAAACCTAGAGGCCACTTCTACGATATACCTGAAATACCCATAGGGCAGGGTGCCTGTTTTTAAATGGTAGTACATGTGTACTTCAGTTTTATATGTCCTGGTAGGGAAAAGTCTACAAAGTAGTTTTTCACTGTGGCAAGTCTGGCTCTCCCAAAGAAAAGCACGGGGTTGCATAATATCACCTTATAATAACTTCAGTTTAGGAATAGCTGGAACAAGGATTGAATGACTCAGATTAATACTAATTTAAAATTCAATATAATGGTAAAGTCAGATTCTAAATTACTGTGTTCAGTGTCACCTGACTGTTATTAGCTCTGCTGTGGAGAGATGTGTATTGCTCCTAGACAATGCACAACCTGCTTTGTTATGGAGACATTTTTTTCCCCATGATATGACGGTCCTCTGAGCTGTGCATAATAACTCAATTACACTTTCAAAAGTGCCTACTCTGTCACAAGCAGAAATAACTTACACCTTGGCCTGCCCCCGCATTGTTCTGATAGCCAGCCACACACCAATCCCAGTGGGGTAGGGGCTGCCATAGATCCGGTTTTGAGTGACCACAAGGGAGTCTTTGTCCATTATATCCACACCTCTAGGTGGAGACAGGGACCTCTGACCAGGATAATAATAGTTCTGCCATGCTAGATTGAAGTAGGGATGGGAACTGTGTGATACCTTACAGTATAAAATGGAGAAAGTGTAGCAAAAGAGGGTAGGGTTGTCTTGTGTACTGGTTTTGCCTTTGCAATGTGTTAAGTTAGCATGTGCTAGTTAGAATTTTAAACACCATTTTTCCTTTTCTGCTACCTCTGCACACCACACATTTTGTTATTATAGCTTTTCGCCTAGTTAGGTATTTTGCTTTACACGAGAATAACATGTTTGCTTATAATATCAGCTTTGCTTGGTAAGCTATGTCTGCACAGTGAGTGCTGAGGCCTTCAAGGTTGTTTCAACACAGCGCTTATTGTTTGGATTGATCAGCGCACAGAGTAGACATAATATGGATGCAGCTGTGGCCAACTTTGGGTTTAGGCGCGACTAATAATGCACTCCTAAAGACAGGAGACACTTGATGAATATCCGTATGCAGAGAGTTGGTGTAGGAGATTATGTGATCCATTCCTGCTGAACCCAAAGGTATGGGCCCGCCCTTCTAAACCCAAAGAGACCTTCTGTAGATATAATATAATATACTAGCTAGGGAGAGTAAACTGAGGTTCTTTTTAGAACTGTTTCCTTTAGCCTTTTAACATGCTTTCACCTTTTGTATTTTATGGAATAGTAACCATGCTGTTAACCTTGTTTCTTATAATATGTTTGCTTGTACTAGCTAAAATACTGCGTTTGAGAACACTGCATTAGAAATAAACATTTCAAACTTGCACGTGTCCTCATTGACTCCTCGTTCTGGATTGATATGTTAGTATAACGAAAGAGTGTTCATGTGTTCCACGTTACCTGAGGTGTTCTAAGTCCACGTTCTGAGTTGTCTAAATCATTGGGGTTTTGTAAGTACCAATGAGACACTGATTGCTAGTCTGGCAAGGGACTTTGGATGCTGAGGTGAGTTTTGGCATACCCTAATTCACTGAGGTTCCAAGTCTCTATGCACAGTTCTGTATATGATTTAGAAAAGGGGGTGGTGATGAACAGAGTGTCTGAGTTAAACAGACCACTCTTACCCAGTCCAAAGATCAGGGCTTGATCCATCACCGTTATTTATCTCACTGCCCCATCCCAGCTCAGAACCTGGCTATATGCAAATCAGTCTGTCCCTGGCCCAGTGCATCATGGGAACAGGGCAGACTAAACTACCAAGCCAATTCTTCACCAGAAAGGAGACAGGCTACCGGGGACCGGTTTCTGGCATTCCAGCCTTCTTCGGCCCGGCTTGCTTGAATCCTGATGGAGCAGTGAGAAAGGGACTCATGTCTGAGCATACCCTGCCACACTTATAGTGGCCAAAAACGATTTAGAAAAGGGGGTGGTGATGAACAGAGTGTCTGAGTTAAACAGACCACTCTTACCCAGTCCAAAGATCAGGGCTTGATCCATCACCGTTATTTATCTCACTGCCCCATCCCAGCTCAGAACCTGGCTATATGCAAATCAGTCTGTCCCTGGCCCAGTGCATCATGGGAACAGGGCAGACTAAACTACCAAGCCAATTCTTCACCAGAAAGGAGCCAAGCTACCGGGGACCGGTTTCTGGCATTCCAGCCTTCTTCGGCCCGGCTTGCTTGACTCCTGATGGAGCAGTGAGAAAGGGACTCATGTCTGAGCATACCCTGCCACACCTATAGTGGCCAAAAACGATTTAGAAAAGGGGGTGGTGATGAACAGAGTGTCTGAGTTAAACAGACCACTCTTACCCAGTCCAAAGATCAGGGCTTGATCCATCACCGTTATTTATCTCACTGCCCCATCCCAGCTCAGAACCTGGCTATATGCAAATCAGTCTGTCCCTGGCCCAGTGCATCATGGGAACAGGGCAGACTAAACTACCAAGCCAATTCTTCACCAGAAAGGAGACAAGCTACCGGGGACCGGTTTCTGGCATTCCAGCCTTCTTCGGCCCGGCTTGCTTGAATCCTGATGGAGCAGTGAGAAAGGGACTCATGTCTGAGCATACCCTGCCACACCTATAGTGGCCAAAAACGATTTAGAAAAGGGGGTGGTGATGAACAGAGTGTCTGAGTTAAACAGACCACTCTTACCCAGTCCAAAGATCAGGGCTTGATCCATCACCGTTATTTATCTCACTGCCCCATCCCAGCTCAGAACCTGGCTATATGCAAATCAGTCTGTCCCTGGCCCAGTGCATCATGGGAACAGGGCAGACTAAACTACCAAGCCAATTCTTCACCAGAAAGGAGACAAGCTACCGGGGACCGGTTTCTGGCATTCCAGCCTTCTTCGGCCCGGCTTGCTTGAATCCTGATGGAGCAGTGAGAAAGGGACTCATGTCTGAGCATACCCTGCCACACTTATAGTGGCCAAAAACGATTTAGAAAAGGGGGTGGTGATGAACAGAGTGTCTGAGTTAAACAGACCACTCTTACCCAGTCCAAAGATCAGGGCTTGATCCATCACCGTTATTTATCTCACTGCCCCATCCCAGCTCAGAACCTGGCTATATGCAAATCAGTCTGTCCCTGGCCCAGTGCATCATGGGAACAGTGCAGACTAAACTACCAAGCCAATTCTTCACCAGAAAGGAGACAAGCTACCGGGGACCGGTTTCTGGCATTCCAGCCTTCTTCGGCCCGGCTTGCTTGAATCCTGATGGAGCAGTGAGAAAGGGACTCATGTCTGAGCATACCCTGCCACACTTATAGTGGCCAAAAACGATTTAGAAAAGGGGGTGGTGATGAACAGAGTGTCTGAGTTAAACAGACCACTCTTACCCAATCCAAAGATCAGGGCTTGATCCATCACCGTTATTTATCTCACTGCCCCATCCCAGATCAGAACCTGGCTATATGCAAATCAGTCTGTCCCTGGCCCAGTGCATCATGGGAACAGGGCAGACTAAACTACCAAGCCAATTCTTCACCAGAAAGGAGACAAGCTACCGGGGACCGGTTTCTGGCATTCCAGCCTTCTTCGGCCCGGCTTGCTTGACTCCTGATGGAGCAGTGAGAAAGGGACTCATGTCTGAGCATACCCTGCCACACCTATAGTGGCCAAAAACGATTTAGAAAAGGGGGTGGTGATGAACAGAGTGTCTGAGTTAAACAGACCACTCTTACCCAGTCCAAAGATCAGGGCTTGATCCATCACCGTTATTTATCTCACTGCCCCATCCCAGCTCAGAACTAACGGTGGGCGGCCAGCTACGCTCCGTCTGCGGAGTGTGCGTAGTGCCGCCTACTCCGCATTTTGCGGAGCTGGCGGAGCCAGGCGGCACTACGCACGCTCCGCAGACGGAGCGTAGCTGGCCGCCACCCGCCTCCCTCCCGCCCTCCCTAAATACTTTAAAATAAAGGAACGCAATCATTTTAAAAGCACTTACCTTGCCGCCGCTGGCCGCCGCGTTCCCCGGGGCTCGTTATCTTCCGTCTTCCGTATTTTGCAGTAATGCGCATGCACGGACGGCCGCGCATGCGCATTTTCACGAGAAAATGCGCATGCGCGGCCGCCCGCGCATGCGCATTATTGAAAAATACGGAAGACGGAAGATAACGAGCCCCGGGGAACGCGGCGGCCAGCGGCGGCAAGGTAAGTGCTTTTAAAATTATTGCGTTCCTTTATTTTAAAGTATTTAGGGAGGGCGGGAGGGAGGCGGGTGGCGGGGCTGGCGGCCAGTGGTTTTGCGGAGTGGGGCTACGCGGAGTGCGGAGGTGGGCGTAGTTTCTCGCCCACTTCGCGTAGCTCCGCGAAGCCCCACTCCGCGAACTCCGCCCAGGGTTACTCAGAACCTGGCTATATGCAAATCAGTCTGTCCCTGGCCCAGTGCATCATGGGAACAGGGCAGACTAAACTACCAAGCCAATTCTTCACCAGAAAGGAGACAAGCTACCGGGGACCGGTTTCTGGCATTCCAGGCTTCTTCGGCCCGGCTTGCTTGAATCCTGATGGAGCAGTGAGAAAGAGACTCATGTCTGAGCATACCCTGCCACACCTATAGTGGCCAAAAACGATTTAGAAAAGGGGGTGGTGATGAACAGAGTGTCTGAGTTAAACAGACCACTCTTACCCAGTCCAAAGATCAGGGCTTGATCCATCACCGTTATTTATCTCACTGCCCCATCCCAGCTCAGAACCTGGCTATATGCAAATCAGTCTGTCCCTGGCCCAGTGCATCATGGGAACAGGGCAGACTAAACTACCAAGCCAATTCTTCACCAGAAAGGAGACAAGCTACCGGGGACCGGTTTCTGGCATTCCAGCCTTCTTCGGCCCGGCTTGCTTGAATCCTGATGGAGCAGTGAGAAAGGGACTCATGTCTGAGCATACCCTGCCACACCTATAGTGGCCAAAAACGATTTAGAAAAGGGGGTGGTGATGAACAGAGTGTCTGAGTTAAACAGACCACTCTTACCCAGTCCAAAGATCAGGGCTTGATCCATCACCGTTATTTATCTCACTGCCCCATCCCAGCTCAGAACCTGGCTATATGCAAATAAGTCTGTCCCTGGCCCAGTGCATCATGGGAACAGGGCAGACTAAACTACCAAGCCAATTCTTCACCAGAAAGGAGACAAGCTACTGGGGACCGGTTTCTGGCATTCCAGCCTTCTTCGGCCCGGCTTGCTTGAATCCTGATGGAGCAGTGAGAAAGGGACTCATGTCTGAGCATACCCTGCCACACCTATAGTGGCCAAAAACGATTTAGAAAAGGGGGTGGTGATGAACAGAGTGTCTGAGTTAAACAGACCACTCTTACCCAGTCCAAAGATCAGGGCTTGATCCATCACCGTTATTTATCTCACTGCCCCATCCCAGCTCAGAACCTGGCTATATGCAAATCAGTCTGTCCCTGGCCCAGTGCATCATGGGAACAGGGCAGACTAAACTACCAAGCCAATTCTTCACCAGAAAGGAGACAAGCTACCGGGGACCGGTTTCTGGCATTCCAGCCTTCTTCGGCCCGGCTTGCTTGAATCCTGATGGAGCAGTGAGAAAGGGACTCATGTCTGAGCATACCCTGCCACACCTATAGTGGCCAAAAACGATTTAGAAAAGGGGGTGGTGATGAACAGAGTGTCTGAGTTAAACAGACCACTCTTACCCAGTCCAAAGATCAGGGCTTGATCCATCACCGTTATTTATCTCACTGCCCCATCCCAGCTCAGAACCTGGCTATATGCAAATCAGTCTGTCCCTGGCCCAGTGCATCATGGGAACAGGGCAGACTAAACTACCAAGCCAATTCTTCACCAGAAAGGAGACAAGCTACCGGGGACCGGTTTCTGGCATTCCAGCCTTCTTCGGCCCGGCTTGCTTGAATCCTGATGGAGCAGTGAGAAAGGGACTCATGTCTGAGCATACCCTACCACACCTATAGTGGCCAAAAACGATTTAGAAAAGGGGGTGGTGATGAACAGAGTGTCTGAGTTAAACAGACCACTCTTACCCAGTCCAAAGATCAGGGCTTGATCCATCACCGTTATTTATCTCACTGCCCCATCCCAGCTCAGAACCTGGCTATATGCAAATCAGTCTGTCCCTGGCCCAGTGCATCATGGGAACAGGGCAGACTAAACTACCAAGCCAATTCTTCACCAGAAAGGAGACAAGCTACCGGGGACCGGTTTCTGGCATTCCAGCCTTCTTCGGCCCGGCTTGCTTGAATCCTGATGGAGCAGTGAGAAAGGGACTCATGTCTGAGCATACCCTGCCACACCTATAGTGGCCAAAAACGATTTAGAAAAGGGGGTGGTGATGAACAGAGTGTCTGAGTTAAACAGACCACTCTTACCCAGTCCAAAGATCAGGGCTTGATCCATCACCGTTATTTATCTCACTGCCCCATCCCAGCTCAGAACCTGGCTATATGCAAATCAGTCTGTCCCTGGCCCAGTGCATCATGGGAACAGGGCAGACTAAACTACCAAGCCAATTCTTCACCAGAAAGGAGACAAGCTACCGGGGACCGGTTTCTGGCATTCCAGCCTTCTTCGGCCCGGCTTGCTTGAATCCTGATGGAGCAGTGAGAAAGGGACTCATGTCTGAGCATACCCTGCCACACCTATAGTGGCCAAAAACGATTTAGAAAAGGGGGTGGTGATGAACAGAGTGTCTGAGTTAAACAGACCACTCTTACCCAATCCAAAGATCAGGGCTTGATCCATCACCGTTATTTATCTCACTGCCACATCCCAGCTCAGAACCTGGCTATATGCAAATCAGTCTGTCCCTGGCCCAGTGCATCATGGGAACAGGGCAGACTAAACTACCAAGCCAATTCTTCCCCAGAAAGGAGACAAGCTACCGGGGACCGGTTTCTGGCATTCCAGCCTTTTTCGGCCCGGCTTGCTTGAATCCTGATGGAGCAGTGAGAAAGGGACTCATGTCTGAGCATACCCTGCCACACCTATAGTGGCCAAAAACGATTTAGAAAAGGGGGTGGTGATGAACAGAGTGTCTGAGTTAAACAGACCACTCTTACCCAGTCCAAAGATCAGGGCTTGATCCATCACCGTTATTTATCTCACTGCCCCATCCCAGCTCAGAACCTGGCTATATGCAAATCAGTCTGTCCCTGGCCCAGTGCATCATGGGAACAGGGCAGACTAAACTACCAAGCCAATTCTTCACCAGAAAGGAGACAAGCTACCGGGGACCGGTTTCTGGCATTCCAGCCTTCTTCGGCCCGGCTTGCTTGAATCCTGATGGAGCATTGAGAAAGGGACTCATGTCTGAGCATACCCTGCCACACCTATAGTGGCCAAAAACGATTTAGATGTGAGACCCTTGCTCATTGCACCATCAGGATTCAAGCAAACCGGGCCGAAGACGGCTGTAATGCCAGAAACCGGTCCCCGGGAGCTTGTTTCCTTCCCAGTGTAAGAATTGGCTTTTGTAGTTTGGTTTGCCCTGTTCCCATCATGCACTGGGACAGGAACAGACTAATTTGCATACAGCCAGGTTCTGAAACTGGGATGGTGCAGTGAGCTAAAAAACGGTGTTGGATCTAGCCCTGATCTCTTGACTGGGTGAGAGCTTTCTGCTTAATTCAGAGACTCTGTCCCTCACCACCCCTTGTTGTAAATATTTTTGTCCACCCTAAGCGTGGAAGGGTATTCTCAGATGTGAGACCCTTGCTCATTGCACCATCAGGATTCAAGCAAACCGGGCCGAAGACGGCTGTAATGCCAGAAACCGGTCCCCGGGAGCTTGTTTCCTTCCCAGTGTAAGAATTGGCTTTTGTAGTTTGGTTTGCCCTGTTCCCATCATGCACTGGGACAGGAACAGACTAATTTGCATACAGCCAGGTTCTGAAACTGGGATGGTGCAGTGAGCTAAAAAACGGTGTTGGATCTAGCCCTGATCTCTTGACTGGGTGAGAGCTTTCTGCTTAATTCAGAGACTCTGTCCCTCACCACCCCTTGTTGTAAATATTTTTGTCCACCCTAAGCGTGGAAGGGTATTCTCAGATGTGAGACCCTTGCTCATTGCACCATCAGGATTCAAGCAAACCGGGCCGAAGACGGCTGTAATGCCAGAAACCGGTCCCCGGGAGCTTGTTTCCTTCCCAGTGTAAGAATTGGCTTTTGTAGTTTGGTTTGCCCTGTTCCCATCATGCACTGGGACAGGAACAGACTAATTTGCATACAGCCAGGTTCTGAAACTGGGATGGTGCAGTGAGCTAAAAAACGGTGTTGGATCTAGCCCTGATCTCTTGACTGGGTGAGAGCTTTCTGCTTAATTCAGAGACTCTGTCCCTCACCACCCCTTGTTGTAAATATTTTTGTCCACCCTAAGCGTGGAAGGGTATTCTCAGATGTGAGACCCTTGCTCATTGCACCATCAGGATTCAAGCAAACCGGGCCGAAGACGGCTGTAATGCCAGCAACCGGTCCCCGGGAGCTTGTTTCCTTCCCAGTGTAAGAATTGGCTTTTGTAGTTTTGTTTGCCCTGTTCCCATCATGCACTGGGACAGGAACAGACTAATTTGCATACAGCCAGGTTCTGAAACTGGGATGGTGCAGTGAGCTAAAAAACGGTGTTGGATCTAGCCCTGATCTCTTGACTGGGTGAGAGCTTTCTGCTTAATTCAGAGACTCTGTCCCTCACCACCCCTTGTTGTAAATATTTTTGTCCACCCTAAGCGTGGAAGGGTATTCTCAGATGTGAGACCCTTGCTCATTGCACCATCAGGATTCAAGCAAACCGGGCCGAAGACGGCTGTAATGCCAGAAACCGGTCCCCGGGAGCTTGTTTCCTTCCCAGTGTAAGAATTGGCTTTTGTAGTTTGGTTTGCCCTGTTCCCATCATGCACTGGGACAGGAACAGACTAATTTGCATACAGCCAGGTTCTGAAACTGGGATGGTGCAGTGAGCTAAAAAACGGTGTTGGATCTAGCCCTGATCTCTTGACTGGGTGAGAGCTTTCTGCTTAATTCAGAGACTCTGTCCCTCACCACCCCTTGTTGTAAATATTTTTGTCCACCCTAAGCGTGGAAGGGTATTCTCAGATGTGAGACCCTTGCTCATTGCACCCTCAGGATTCAAGCAAACCGGGCCGAAGACGGCTGTAATGCCAGAAACTGGTCCCCGGGAGCTTGTTTCCTTCCCAGTGTAAGAATTGGCTTTTGTAGTTTGGTTTGCCCTGTTCCCATCATGCACTGGGACAGGAACAGACTAATTTGCATACAGCCAGGTTCTGAAACTGGGATGGTGCAGTGAGCTAAAAAACGGTGTTGGATCTAGCCCTGATCTCTTGACTGGGTGAGAGCTTTCTGCTTAATTCAGAAACTCTGTCCCTCACCACCCCTTGTTGTAAATATTTTTGTCCACTCTAAGCGTGGAAGGGTATTCTCAGATGTGAGACCCTTGCTCATTGCACCATCAGGATTCAAGCAAACCGGGCCGAAGACGGCTGTAATGCCAGAAACCGGTCCCCGGGAGCTTGTTTCCTTCCCAGTGTAAGAATTGGCTTTTGTAGTTTGGTTTGCCCTGTTCCCATCATGCACTGGGACAGGAACAGACTAATTTGCATACAGCCAGGTTCTGAAACTGGGATGGTGCAGTGAGCTAAAAAACGGTGTTGGATCTAGCCCTGATCTCTTGACTGGGTGAGAGCTTTCTGCTTAATTCAGAGACTCTGTCCCTCACCACCCCTTGTTGTAAACAGTTCTGTATATGAGCAGAAATCCCTGCTACATGGCGCCCGATCGTTGGTGGTCTTATTACATGACACTTGAGTAGTACTTGTATCGGTCCTTAACACCCTTCGCTATTATTTCCGGAAAACAGTAGTGTCGGACAAACCTGCCTATATTAACATAGGTCCTTTCAATCTTGATTCTTTCAAAACGGATTCCTTGAATTACTACCCAGTTGTGCTACAAACTTTTTGTTGTACCTTTCTCTTTCTGTGTCGCTATGGCCACGCTGGACATTCCGCGACATAGTCGCATTGATGTGCGCAATCACTTGCAGAATTATCATGTCCCCGTGGATGGCATGGCCGTGATTATGGTGGTGAGTGCAGAGGTGGCTTACCCGTATGAGATTTTTTACTCGTGGCTGACCTTCCCGGCTGTGAACGCTAATACCAATGTGTTTGACACGTTCACTCCCACTGCTGTGCCGCAGGAATATGCTCCATATAGGACACAGTAAGTTCCGATTGATGCTTGGCAGCACCGAGTTTGGTTTAATGGCCCCCTACCCCACTCCTTGACGGCACCGAGATTAGGTCCTTTATCCATTCCAGGCGCTACATGGCCTGTTTTGGCTGGATTTACACTGCATCCTCGACATGGAGCGGTTGCCATTGATGATTTGCGGCAGTTACATACAGTCACGATTAATGTAATTAGGTCGTTAGCGCAATACATTACCCCAATCTCCCGGGCGGGGCCCCAGGTGGTGCGGCACTTCCTGCTGTACAGGGCGGAATGAAACTTAGTCCTGTAATGGTCAACGCTGTGATGGGCAAGCGCCCCAGGATAAGGATGAATTTCCTTTCTGGCTTGCCGAGAAGTTTGACCAGCTGGAAGCAGTATTTCCTAACACGACTCCTGGTGAAAAACACAGGATTCTGACAATTAGCATGCCTAAGGACTTGACCCCAGAAATTGGTGACTGTGAGTCATGGGGGAAGATCTTTGCGGCAGTTTATGCGAGGTGCTTTGGCACTCCGTCCATGACTGTCCTTCCGACATTCATTAAACGTGTTCAGGATGAGAGCGGACCTGAGGCAGCGGTTGAATGGGGTATGCGCCTATGCGGCTCCATTGACGTAGTTTCCAATCTCATACTTGCGAATGTCAAGAGGGAAGCGGTAAACTTTCAGGTGTCCAATGAATTGCAGGTGGTTCCCGATGCCGACAAACCCCGACAGTTACCGAGGATTATTGTGGCGGTTTATAAGACCGTGGGCCGCAATAGCGTGGGTGTCAAGCCATTTTCCACTAAGTAGAAAAAGCATCCCCAAGGGCCGAAATCAGAAAATGACAAACAGCCCAAGACCAAAAAACAAAATTGGCCAAAAAACAAAAACAGGGTAAACAACAACAGCAGAAACAGGAGTCTCGTCCTGCATCACCAGTGCCTGCGCCTACAGAACGTATTTATGACTTGCGCGATCGCGCGACAATAAAATCACCTGATCGTTTTCAGGTTTCTGAACAACGCTCTCCTCGTTCTTTTCAGGACTCATCGGTCTCATCGACCGGTGGTGGCGGTGGCGGCAAAGGTCGGGGAGGCCAGCAGGGACGCGGCCAGACCCGCCCGAAAGACGGTAAAGGCAAGTAGGACGATTCAACACCGAAGAGACCCCAGTTTCAGAAAAAGAAAGTTGCCGCTTTAACAGCGAGATATGCCACAGATAGTGAGAACGCAGCTTCGGAATCAGACATAGGCTCTGACCTTGCTGGACAGCGCGGCGGAGATTACCATAGTGCAAGAGGCCCTGCGTCCGCTACTGAAGTTGACAGCGACTGATCAATATGTTGTTGTGGAGACAGCTGATACTAGAGTAGCTCCCCCTGATAGACCTTATGAAATAGTCCTTTTAATTGAAGGTGACATACAACGTACAATCAAAGGGGTATTTTGGGAGAATCTTACGACTACATATGACATTTTGTTAGCGGAGGCTGACTGGCCCCCACCTTTTGTGCTCGCAGCTCCGAGAGGGGTGGAGGTGATCCTCCCTAGTTTCGCGCACACAGTCTCGAAAGAGCATGTGCTGAATTTTGCAGAAGAGTGCGCTAAGGCTCTTGCGCCGGCTTTGTACCGTACACAGTGTGGTTGGGATAAATGTTCCCCACACCAAGAGATTCCTTTACGGTCTATGCCACAGCCTCAACCTCAATATCCCATCCGACGTGAAGCTAAGGCTTCCGTCGCGGAAATCCTTGAACAATTGGAATATCAAGGTGTGATTGAAACTTGTGTGTCACCGATGAATAACCCTCTTTTTACTGTAACCAAGCCTGACGGCTCGTACCGTTTGGTATTGGATTACCGGCATTTGAACTCGCATTGCCGTACCTGTGCAGTACAGAATACTCACGGCTCTGCTCTTGTGAATGGTCTTGTGCGTAAACGTTTTAAAACTACACTTGTCATATCCCAAAAAATTTTTGCCAACAATTTGGACGGACTGAGTTCCCAGTGGACCAGTTTTACCTGTGGCAAAATATTTAACAACAAGGGGTGGTGATGGACAGAGTTTCTGAATTAAACAGAATACTCTCACCCAGTCAAGAGATCAGGGCTAGATCCAACACCGTTTTTTAGCTCACTGCACCATCCCAGCTCAGAACCTGGCTATATGCAAATTAGTCTGTTCCTGTCCCAGTGCATGATGGGAACAGGGCAAACCAAACTACCAAGCCACTTCTTACACTGGGAAGGAAACAAGCTTCCGGGGACCGGTTTCTGGCATTTCAGCCGTCGTCGGCCCGGCTTGCTTGAATCCTGATGGTGCAATGAGCAAGGGACTCACATCTGAGTATACCCTTCCACGCATAGGGTGGACAAAATATTTAACAACAAGGGGTGGTGATGGACAGAGTTTCTGAATTAAGCAGAATACTCTCACCAAGTCAAGAGATCAGGGCTAGATCCAACACCGTTTTTTAGCTCACTGCACCATCCCAGCTCAGAACCTGGCTATATGCAAATTAGTCTGTTCCTGTCCCAGTGCATGATGGGAACAGGGCAAACCAAACTACCAAGCCACTTCTTACACTGGGAAGGAAACAAGCTTCCGGGGACCGTTTTCTGGCGTTTCAGCCGTCGTCGGCCCGGCTTGCTTGAATCCTGATGGTGCAATGAGCAAGGGACTCACATCTGAGTATACCCTTCCACGCTTAGGGTGGACAAAATATTTAACAACAAGGGGTGGTGATGGACAGAGTTTCTGAATTAAGCAGAATACTCTCACCCAGTCAAGAGATCAGGGCTAGATCCAACACCGTTTTTTAGCTCACTGCACCATCCCACCTCAGAACCTGGCTATATGCAAATTAGTCTGTTCCTGTCCCAGTGCATGATGGGAACAGGGCAAACCAAACTACCAAGCCACTTCTTACACTGGGAAGGAAACAAGCTTCCGGGGACCGGTTTCTGGCATTTCAGCCGTCGTCGGCCCGGCTTGCTTGAATCCTGATGGTGCAATGAGCAAGGGACTCACATCTGAGTATACCCTTCCATGCTTAGGGTGGACAAAATATTTAACAACAAGGGGTGGTGATGGGCAGAGTTTCTGAATTAAGCATAATACTCTCACCCAGTCAAGAGATCAGGGCTAGATCCAACACCGTTTTTTAGCTCACTGCACCATCCCAGCTCAGAACCTGGCTATATGCAAATTAGTCTGTTCCTGTCCCAGTGCATGATGGGAACAGGGCAAACCAAACTACCAAGCCACTTCTTACACTGGGAAGGAAACAAGCTTCCGGGGACAGGTTTCTGGCATTTCAGCCGTCGTCGGCACAGCTTGCTTGAATCCTGATGGTGCAATGAGCAAGGGACTCACATCTGAGTATACCCTTCCACGCTTAGGGTGGACAAAATATTTAACAACAAGGGGTGGTGATGGACAGAGTTTCTGAATTAAGCAGAATACTCTCACCCAGTCAAGAGATCAGGGCTAGATCCAACACCGTTTTTTACCTCACTGCACCATCCAAGCTCAGAACCTGGCTATATGCAAATTAGTCTGTTCCTGTCCCAGTGCATGATGGGAACAGGGCAAACCAAACTACCAAGCCACTTCTTACACTGGGAAGGAAACAAGCTTCCGGGGACCGGTTTCTGGCATTTCAGCCGTCGTCGGCCCAGCTTGCTTGAATCCTGATGGTGCAATGAGCAAGGGACTCACATCTGAGTATACCCTTCCATGCTAAGGGTGGACAAAATATTTAACAACAAGGGGTGGTGATGGACAGAGTTTCTGAATTAAGCAGAATACTGTCACCCAGTCAAGAGATCAGGGCTAGATCCAACACTGTTTTTTAGCTCACTGCACCATCCCAGCTCAGAACCTGGCTATATGCAAATTAGTCTGTTCCTGTCCCAGTGCTTGATGGGAACAGGGCAAACCAAACTACCAAGCCACTTCTTACACTGGGAAGGAAACAAGCTTCCGGGGACCGGTTTCTGGCATTCAGACACTCTGTTCATCACCACCCCCTTTTCTGAATCGTTTTTGGCCACTATAGGTGTGGCAGGGTATACTCAGACATGAGTCCCTTGCTCACTGCACCATCAGGATTCAAGCAAGCCGGGCCGACGGCGGCTGAAATGCCAGAAACCGGTCCCCGGAAGCTTGTCTACTTTCCAGTGAAGAATTGGCTTGGTAGTCTGGTCTGCCCTGTTCCCATGATACACTGGGCCAGGGACAGACTAATTTGCATGTAGCCAGGTTCTGAGCTGGGATGGTGCAGTGAGCTAAAAAACGGTGATGGATCAAGCCCTGATCTTTAGACTGGGTGAAAGTGGTCTGCTTAATTCAGACACTCTGTTCATCACCACCCCCTTTTCTGAATCGTTTTAGGCCACTATAGGTGTGGCAGGGTATACTCAGACATGAGTCCCTTGCTCACTGCACCATCAGGATTCAAGCAAGCCGGGCCAACGACGGCTGAAATGCCAGAAACCGGTCCCCGGAAGCTTGTCTCCTTTCCAGTGAAGAATTGGCTTGGTAGTCTGGTCTGCCCTGTTACCATGATACACTGGGCCAGGGATAGACTAATTTGCATGTAGCCAGGTTCTGAGCTGGGATGGTGCAGTGAGCTAAAAAATGGTGATGGATCAAGCCCTGATCTTTGGACTGGGTAAGAGTGGTCTGCTTAATTCAGACACTCTGTTCATCACCACCCCCTTTTCTGAATAGTTTTACCTGTGGCGGCAAACAACGCCACTGTATCTGTTTACCTATGGGCTATAAGAATAGTCCAGGCTTGTTTGCTGCCCGTATAGTGTCTCTTTTGCAGAGGATAGACACTGATGCGTGTTCGTATGTGGATGACATTTATCTCACGGACGACGAGCTTTGGGCGCATCTGTGTCGAGTTGACCGCATCATTTGTAACTTTGCGGACTTCGGTTACAAATTTAACTTTGCAAAGTCCCACATTGCAGAGTATACAGTGTTGTTCCTGGGCTGCGAGCTCAACAATGAAGGTAGAGGATTGGCTCCTCACTTCTTGGAGAAATGCCCGCAACTGTGCGCTCCTACAACTCTGAAAAAATTACAGTCCTTGCTGGGCTTTTCGAATTTCGGGCATACTTATATTCCCGAATATGCCCAGCGTATCAAGCCTTTGTATGCTTTGATACAACCAACTTTTGCCAAAGCTTGCTGGCTGCCAGAACATTCAACTATTTTGCAATCTTTGCAAGCTGATCTTCTAGAATCTAAATTCTTACTGACTAGTGATAACCACACCAACCTGGTGGGGCGGTGGGTTTCACATACCTTACTTTTAAATAAGGGGACACAGTTCCTATTGCTTACAAGTCACACTTGTACACCTCTGTGGAAAAAGTTTTGACAGCAGTGCAAATGGCGATTCTCAAGGACCGTGCGCTGTCACAGGGAAGACGCATGTTGGTTGTTACCCCGTTTCCTGCGTTAGAGGCAGTGACGAAAGCCAGTGTACCAAATTCTAAAGCTTTGCACCCTCGGTGGATACAATGGGCAGCATCTCTGACGTCTCCGGATGTCACGTTTATTTTTGATGCCTCCTTACAGTCGCAGGAGTTTTTGCAATATGAATTTGGTCATCCTGCCCCTTTGGCTATGCGGCCTTTAGAGGACTTCCATTGCATCATATACACTGATGGTTCTGCGTAGGTTGCGCATGGGTCTAAGCATGCATACGTTTCTGCTTGCGCTATTGTGGTCGGTGCCATGGTGAATGATGAATTTAAGTCCAGAGTCGTGCACACGCAGACTCTAGGGGACTGCACCACACAATTGGCAGAGCTTCGTGCTCTGATGCTTGCATTGGAGTACGCTGATCCTGGTGTGACAACTCTTATTGTGAGTGATTCTTACTACTGTGTCCAGTCTTACAATGAATACCTGTTCTTTTGGATTCAGAATGATTTTCGTGATTCCAAGGGTAACACAATAAAACATATAATGATCTGGGTCCGAGTGGCTGAGCTTAAAGAGCAGTTGCCCCTCGTGTTTGTGATTCATACTCTTGGTCATCAGCGCGTGGGAGTCCTAGCTGTTGGCAATTTGCTTGCCGATGAGGCAGCAAAATCAGTGGTATCGACATATTTGGTTGCAGCGGTTACACGTTCCAAAAGTAAGATTGATGATGATATCTTGGCAGCTGTTGCTGTAACTGAGAAGGGAGGTAAATATCCAAAATGATTCCCTTCGAAGTATTCATACCACTTAAGTCCTGATAAAGTTCCTTATGTGAAATTTCCTGACGTTGGTGAGAGGTTACTTCCCAACGCGGACCGCAGGCCTACTCTGACTACCGCAGCCCATGAAGGTGTTGCGTCTGCGCATGTGGGCACTTCGGCTACTGTAGCTCAGTTGTAACAACGTTTCTGGTGGCGGGGCTGTGCAAACAGAGGCGTGAATATGTCCTTCAATGTGACATTTGCCAGCAAATTAAGCCTTCCACTGCAGCGCGCCGGCCCCGACAACAGTTGTACATTTCTAATAAACCCCTTGGTTGTGTTTATTTAGATCACTGTGGTCCCTTTTCTTCAGACACTGCGTATAAGTACATCTTAGTAGCAGTTGATTCATGCACACGCTTTGTGTGGGTCTGGACTCACCGCAGCGCTGATTCACGGACTGTCATAAGAGACTTGTGTATCTTTGTAGGGATTTTTGCCTGTGGTACCTTCCATTCCGATAAGGATGCCATGACTTCGTTGGGGGTTCAAGTCAAGTTTTTGTCTCCATACAGACCGGAGGGTAATAGTGTTGTGGAACGGATGAACCGAGATTTGAAGCAGTCTTTGACGGCTCGAGTTATAGGCACTGGCAGGAAATGGCTGGCCCATCTCAATGGCGTGCAGCGTGCTCTTAATAATCTCCCTAGAAGGTCTCTGGGTGGGCCGACCCAATACGAAATGCTCTTTGGTATCAAGATGTATGTACCGGACCTTGACGGTCTAGACTCGGTGGCTCAAGCCACCTCCTGTGACGTAGATGAACATTGCAATGTTTTACAGGATCTACAAAAGACAAGAGAAAGTCTTACAAATGAACATTTGCCCTCCACTTCGGATGATGCGTTGCAGATCCCGGTAGTTGGCTGGCTACCCCAAGTTGGAGAATTAGTTCGTGAGACGATCGATAACAAGAAATAATTTGGTCCCTCTTATCGAGCTCCAGTTCCAGTTCTTGGAGTGAAGTGCACAAAAACAGTCATTTTACCACCACTTCCAGGTCGTAAGGAGAACAGGTATATCTCCATTGACAATGTCAAGATACACAGAGTGGCTAATTCTTCTTAGTATGACACCAGCAGTCTCATGTCCTTCGATTTTGAGAAATTCTGCTTTGGCCCCGGTTTCCAATCCTGTGCCTGATGTTGCTCTCGAGTTGCCTGCAATTTCCAGTCCTTTATTGAGTATACTGCCTGGTACTCAACATGATGAAAATGAATATACTTATCCTACTGCCGTATCTATGCCTGATTTGCAAACTCGCTTGGCTACAGAATCCAGATTTTCATTTGACACTGTTTCCCACACATCTAAAAAGCCCTTGAAGATTTCTGTTTTAGCAAGACTATTTAAAAAACATTTTTGATTCCCCCTAGGACTTATATTTGGATGGTGCTTTTTTCAATTTACCTTTTTATGTCAATTGGTTTTGTGTTTTATTTTTTCCATCTCGTCAATGGACACTATGTCGAAGAGAGAACTTGCATTTGACATACCAATGGAACTTTGGCTCCCCATTAATCATCTCACAGGGTGCAGAGAGACTTGGCTTTTGTTAACATCACTACTTGGCCTGTCTTAGATTGGATTGTATCAGATTCATGGGCCCACTGAGGTTATAAATGTACCTAATGTGCTTAGAGTGTCTATGGGTGATGTAGTTAAACAAAGTATACGTTCTGATGATTGGGATGTTTAGGCCGTTGAATCATTGTTTTCTGATTTGAAATAGTATGCTGCCTTTGATGCTGAAGATTTGTACTTGGAGTCTGCTAAGTACGGTGATTTTTATTGTTATCAACATTTTGGCAATCACTATCTGCATAAAGCCAATACCAGGAGGCTCACTGTAAATTACAACCAGTGGGAACACTGTCCAGCTCCTATCCAAGGCAGTTCTGCTACCTTTTTGAAAAGGTTCACTTACTTTACAGATTTTAATCAATCTAATCCAAATGCCTTTTATTTTAAAATGGGTGAAAAATCCATATCCAACGTTAGACTTACCAATACTAAATTATTGTATTCGAAGTCCTTTCTAGACAAGTTGGCTGTTGGGGCCTACGAGTTGTGGAAGGATACAATTGACCTTAAATCAGTTTGGGGTTCTAAAAGCTGGCAAGTGCAAGGCACTGAGGCTTTGCACTGTGCATGCCTCATCCCGAACCATATGTTGTTTTTGAATTCTACTATTTCACAAACAACATGTTTTGGATTGGCTACTCCTAAAAGATTAAATGCTCCTTATTTTCCTGACTTAGAGGAATATTCCAGTTGGGGTAATTTTACAAAATTTTCTATGACAGAGTTACAAACTCTATTGTTGAATTCCTTCTTTAACATATCCAGTTTGGATCCCGAAGGCTGGTTGCTCTGGCACAGAAGTGCTGATTCATGCCAGCATCGTTTTCTGGGTTTAGCTCAAGGCTTTACACAGGTCATGGTAGATCCCCGTTTTGAAAGTGGCCATTCTGTGACTACCTATTCTGTAGGCAAATTGTGTCAGAACTGGCTCAGACATTCTACCTTGGCGTCAATTAAACTGCATTTATCTAAACTGACTGATGATGTTGATTTGAATGATTTTATTAAAGGCCCGGCTAAAGGTAGATCTAAAAGATGGATATATGCTGTTTATAACGAATTCTGGAAAGCTTACCAGGTTGAGGTGGCTACCCGCCTTAGAGCTATAGATCAAGCTAATTTAGAAAAAGTGCTAGCAGTTGTAGATAACAGCCTTAACAGTTGCTCTTTTCTCGCATTTACACGTTAGAAAATATTGTGTCAACTGTTGTAGATATTGTTAAAGATGAAGTGTCTACTTTGTACCACGGTCAGAATCAGTTGCGTTCCATAATGCAATTTGCATGGACCTTGCAGACCCTCAAGGCCGGTAAAGTGCCATGGCATTACATGAATACGTCCTCCTTGTTTGCCCCCTTTAATTTGACTGACAAGCAAAGCTTACTATCGATGAAGGATTCTTCTTTTTCCATGTTACACATTGAGAGGTTAGAGCCTTTATCGTTTTCTGTGGCAGACCTTAATGCTGCTACATGGCTTATTCACGGTTTAATAACTCTGCCATTTCCTTTATTCTAATTAAAAAATTGTGTGAAGTACTTTGCCATTGGCAGATACGAGCCTCTTGGAAGTTCTTATCTCCATGAAGCCTGGTCGCCTCCTTTTACATATAGATGCCTTAGGGAGGGAAGAGAAGTTTATTTGAATGGTGAAGAATGCACTGAAACACCGGATCATTCCTTAATGTGTCGACATATCCAATTGCATGGCTCTTGCAACCAAAGCGAGCCTTATTTAGCCTGTATTTTGACAGGCTAAATAAGCTGTGCCTGCAATCGTTCCCACATTCACATTGCTGGCAAACGGGAGTTATTTACTTTTAAACAATGAGGATTGTTGTGGGTTAATAAAAGGGATTGCTTATGTTGTTACAGTCAGTGAACGTGTAGTTTGTTGCAAGAATGCAATGTATCCACCCCCGCATGGGAAACTTGATGTTTCCATCTGGCCTAAGATTCCGACCTTGAAAGCAGAGTTCAATAAGATGAGTCGCATAAGAGCTCTATTGTCCCAAAAAGAAGTTGCCCTCACATCTGCATCGTGAAACATTTGTCCTTCACGTGGCTAACACCCGCACAGAAGTGCATGCTTTATTAAATACTGATTTGCCCTTGCACTTCGGTGAGTTAATTCACACTATCTTCAATGCGTCCTCCACTTCAGGGCTGGCTCACTTTTTTAAAGTTGTAAGCAGTGGCTTAGTGACTTCCTTCCAAAAGATTTTCGGAGTCAGTCCAGCTTTCTTCCATTCTATTTTCTCCAGCCTGTTTGGTGGATTTCCCTTGCTACTGGCTCTTGCTGCTGGCGTGCTATTACTGTTCTGTCTATTTCAAAATGGATGCACATCCTGTGTTACAAGACGGGCTGTCTCGGCTAGGGCTCCTTCGCGCCCGGATGCTTCAGTATCTCGCTTCGCTCTCGCTTTTTTAAAAGCGGACTTTTACCAGCATCTGTGTTTCATACCTCCTCTACCTCCTGGGCCGCTCTCAGCTGAGTATTGACGCTGAGAGCTGGTCCCGGGGAGGCGAGGGCTGTTTGGCGGCCATCTTTGGTGTAGGCGCGCCCTCGCGCTCTAGCTACTATAAAAGAGTACTCAGCGGCTCCGCGCAGCGGACGCGGCAGCGGATGCGCCGGATGCCCGCCGGAGTCACGCCAGAGTCCAGCCCGTCTGCGCCCGTCCGCGCTAAGGACGCGCTGGACGGCTGGGCACTGGACTTGGACAATATGTCATCTCCCGTTTGTAGCTATTCTTTGCGTGATATGTTCTCCCTTAAACCTAGGAATAAACGCTGCCATCATACATATGATCCGGTCGCCTTCCTGTTTCCCCCCCGCTGTGGCTGCTACCTTTCTCCTAGACCTTCCAATCCCGCTCTCACCCACCTTACCTCTGAACCCTCTACTTCTCCCACTTCCAATCTAGTAGAAGTAGAGGGCATCTTAATCAATGCCCGCTCGTTGATCAAAAATAGGGTTATGTTCAAGGAGATGATATTGGACAGAACGCCTACTTTAGTGTTTGTGACAGAAACTTGGGCCAAGGACTCTTCTGACCCCGATCTAATAGAGGCCGTCCCGGAAGGCTACTGCCTGGTCAGGCTCGATAGGCAGAGACGAGTGGGAGGGGGGATAGCGATCCTTCATAAGGATCACCTTCAATGCCATACTGTACCCCTGACTGATTTCCCTGATAGTTTTCAAGCTTTTCACTTCTCAATAAAGGAAGAACAACGCCCCTTCTTTAACGGCATTCTCATCTACCGTCCCCCCGGCTCGAGAACTCATTTCACGCACCACCTTGAACGACGCGACCTCTCTGACACCTCCTGTCTTATTGAGGCCTTACAATCTTGCGGGCTTATGCAACGTGTCATGGGAGCCACTCACCGTGCAGGACACACCCTAGATGGCATCTTCTCCAATGATCCTCGTCTGACTACCAAGGATCCGATCCATCTTTCTTGGTCTGACCATCTGGCGGTCCCTTTTCTTTTGAAACATCATAGGGTAAAGCCCCCTATACCAGCAAACCACACGGTAGAGACCACGAGGAATTTTAGGAATATAAACAGCAATTCCTTCGTGCCCTGGGCTGCAAATCTTGCCATCTCCGGCCCGTGCAGCGTTCAGACTGCAGTCGCCCATTTCGAACAGGTCACGACTGAGGCCTTGAATCAACTGGCCCCAGAACAATCCCGACGCCGTGCCAGAAAGAGACCCTCTGCCCCCTGGTTCTCTAACTCCCTTAGGCTTCTTAGGCAAGAAGTGAGGAGAATGGAGAGACTATGGCATGCCAGTTGGGATTTTAAAAACAAGGATGCGCATCGACTTCTGGTTAAAAAATACAAGGCGGAAATCCTGCAAGCTAAACAACAATACTTTGTGACAGTGACTTCCTCGCTTTCCTCCCCGAAGGAACTTTTTAAAACTGTTGACTCCCTGGTCAGACTGCAAGTTCCTGACCCGGTCATCCCTTCACAGGACCTCTGTGAGAAGATCGCCTCCTTTTTTCACTCCAAAATCCAGGACATTTATTTAGCCCTTGAGGAACAAAGAGCTGCCCTTAGTGCACCTACCCCTGGTGTGGAGATGAGTCCAACTATCTCCGAAATCTCCACTCCTGGCACTCTGGACTCCTTTCCCTCGCTGACCGTACAAGATCTTGAGCTCCTGTTAGCCAAAACCAAGTCCGGATCTCCTTTGGATTCTTGTCCTTTGAAGGTCATTAAACAATGTAAGGAGACCCTTTTACCTCCTTTGATGGAGATAATGAATCTGGCCATTAGAGACGGTATCTTCCCTGCAGAGTGGAAGAAAGCTGTAGTGAAACCCCTATTGAAAAAGGCTTCCCTGGATCCAGGGGTTCTAAAAAACTTCCGGCCTATTTCCCTGCTCCCTGCTCCTGCCAAGATGCTTGAGACCCATCTCAACAAACATCTGGCCGCCTTTGTCGAAAGCTCTGGATGTTTAGACTCTTCTCAGCATGGATTCAGGAAAGAATTTAGTACTGAGTCAGCCCTCACCATCGTACTTGACAAGATCCGTACATCAGTAGATGAGGGCCAGACTTCTCTCCTGGTCCTGCTAGATCTAACGGCGGCTTTCGACACCCTCTCCCCCTCGGTACTTACATCCCGGCTGAGGGAGGTGGGGGTGAAGAACGCAGCTCTTGATCTCTTGACCTCCTTTCTTACAGGGAGGGAACAAAGAGTCAAACTCGGGGAGTTTCTATCTCCATCCCGTCCGGTGCTATGTGGGGTTCCTCAGGGGTCGGCTCTTAGCCCGACCCTTTTTAACATCTATGTTACCCCACTTGCCAAACTTATAAGATCTTTCGGGATGGAGGTAGTCTCGTACGCAGACGACACTCAAATCCTCGTTTCTCTTCCCCATTCAGATGAACCAACCGCCTCCAAATTTAGATCTTGTATGGAGGCGGTCGGTAGGTGGATGGTTCTGAACTCTCTGAAACTGAATGGGGAGAAAACTGAGGTGATGGTGTTTGGGGGAAATGATAACATCTGGTCAGCCAACTGGTGGCCTGATTCCCTTGGTACTTGTCCCTCCCCCACATCCTCTGCTAAAAATCTTGGGGTGATAATAGATCCTGCTCTTGACCTAGGCAACCAGGTGAGCAGAACTGTCTCCACTTGCTGGGGCTTGATTCATACTCTCCGTAGGGTCAGGAAATTTCTTTCCCTCCAGGCAAGAAAACAAATAGCTGTCGCCCTCATCGGCTCGCGTTTGGACTATTGCAATGCGCTGTATGCAGGACTTAATAAAGGACAGCTGCAGCGCTTGCAGGTGGTCCAAAATGCGGTAGCCAGATTTGTTCTGGATATTCCCAGACGCTCTTCAGCCACGGCGGCCAGAAAAACTCTGCACTGGCTGCCGGTGGAACTACGTATCCGGTTTAAGGTCCTGTGTATGACCTACAGGGCCATCGCTAAAAAGAGCGACACTGGAATTGGATCCATTATCTCCCACTATGTCCCCCGTAGAAACCTGCGTTCCTCCGGGAAGCTGCTTCTTGCAGCTCCCCGTGTACGGAAAGCCAGGTGGGGTGGTAGAGCCTTTTCCACTCTGGCTCCTAAGTGGTGGAATGAACTTCCTTTGGATCTGAGATCCCTTCCATCCCTACTGATTTTTCGTACTGCCTTGAAGACCTTT
This sequence comes from Lissotriton vulgaris, assembly GCF_964263255.1. NCBI lineage: Eukaryota > Metazoa > Chordata > Amphibia > Caudata > Salamandridae > Lissotriton > Lissotriton vulgaris. The sequence goes on from NW_028241590.1 coordinate 57,614, forward strand.
CTCTTCAAGCAAGCTTATGTCTAAGATTCTATGTCTCCCCTCTTGGTCCTTCCTGACCTTTTGATAGGCGCCTTGATACCTTCGGGTTATTGTCCTGCGCATTACAAATTAATTTCAAATTCAAATTCAAATTCAGTACTATGGTGCGCTGCCTCTTGCTACACTGAGTGCAGCTTATGGATTATCGTTTAGATTTTTCTACTTTACATGCGTTCAGCCTGTTTTCCATTGCCTGAGTTGCGACTTCGAATGGGCCCTGGATTTGTGTTTCTGCAATATGGTGTCTCCCGATGCGGATTATAATCAACTTATGAGTCCTTTAGTTACTCATGAATTGCTTTGTTCTGATGGAGAGATTATGGCCTTTGCAGCGATGCATGGTATACTGGGTCGTTGGAATGTGTTCGCAGCGGCACAAGATTTCTTGGCTCGCAGTTTCCTCGAAATCCCACCGAGTTGTCCTCTGATGGTGCAAGAGGCTCCGGTAATCGAAGAGCATGTATGTTCTTTCCCTTTGTTAAATTGGATGGCTGATCTGTTTTCAGATGATAACAGTGACTTCCTGTTGGAGGCTGTTGCTGCATATTTTGCATATTCATTATTAGGATGAACTATGTTTGCAGTCTCGGGTTTTTGACCTATACATCTCGTTGGATTATTGGATTTTTTTTGTGGACTCTCAGAAATTTTTGGGAAGGCTTGTCTATTGACTTAATCAATGTCCAATACTGAGTTTTTTCACAAGTATTATATTTTTTTCTTCGATTTTTTAAGTGCCAAATTAGTGACTTGTGTTTGAACTATCGAACTTGAACTCTGCGTTCCTAAATTTGTCCCTTCATACTTGTCCTATCAGTGCTCGGATAAAAGGGAGGGTGTCTTGTGTATTGGTTTTACCTTTGCACTGTGTTAAGTTAGCATGTGGTAGTTAGAATTTTAAACGCTATTTTTCCTTTTCTGCTACCTCTGCACACCACACATTTTGCTTTTATAGCTTTTCGCCTAGTTAGATATTTTGCTTTAAACGAGAATAAAATGTTTGCTTATAATAACAGCTTTGCTTGGTAAGCTATGTCTGTACAGTGAGTGCCGAGGCCTTCAAGGTTGTTTCAACACAGCGCTTATTGTTTGGATTGATCAGCGCACAGAGTAGACATAATATGGATGCAGCTGTGGCCAACTTTGGGTTTGTGCAAAAACAACAATTGATGGACAGAATTCAGAACAATGTCATACATTCATCCCAGTACAGAGCTCTGGGCCTAAATACATCGTTTTTTTGCACTCCACACCACCCCAGTTCAGACATGGCCATATGCAAATCAGCCTTGACCCTGTACCTCATGGGAACAGTCCAGCCCGAACTGCCAAGCCATGTCTTTCCTGGACCGGAATCAAGCATCCTAGGACCGGTTTCTGGCTGTCAGCTGTCTTCAGCCAGGATAGCTTGACTCCAGTGGCGTAGTAAGTAAGGGACCCACGTCTGGGCATACCTTTTCCACATAGGGTGAACAGCAAAACAAACAAGATGATAGATGGAATGTTGCACAATGGCAATTGGCAGTTCGGGCTGGACTGTTCCCATGAGGCACAGGGTCAGACTGATTTGCATGTGGCCATGTCTGAACTGGGGTGGCAGAGTGGGCTAAAGAACGGTGATGGATTAAACCCAGATCTGTTGACTGGGTGTGAGTGTTTGATTGGTTTTAGGCGCGACTAATAATGCACTACTAAAGACAGGAGACACACACTTGATGAATATCCGTATGCCGAGAGTTGGTGTAGGAGATGATGTTATCCATTCCTGCTGAACCCAAAGGTATGGGCCCACCCTTCTAACCCCAAAGAGACCTTCTGTAGATATAATATAATATACTAGCTAGGGAGGGTAAACTATGGTTCTATTTAGACCTGTTTCCTTTAGCATTTTAACATGCTTTCACCTTTTATTTTTTTATGATATGGTAACCATGCTGTTAACCTTGTTCCTTATAATATGTTTGCTTGTACTAGCTAAAATACTGCGTTTGACAACACTGCATTAGAAATAAACATTTCAAACTCACACGCGTCCTCATTGACTCCTCGTTCTGGATTGATATGTTAGTATAAGGAAAGAGTGTTTATGTGTTCCACGTTACCTGAGGTGTTCTAAGTCCATGTTCTGGGTTGTCTAAATCACTGGGGTTTTGTAAGTACCAATGAGACACTGATTGCTAGTCTGGTATTTTGGATGTGGAGGTGAGTTTTGGCACACCCTAATTCACTGAGGTTCGAAGTCTCTATGCACAGTTCTGTATATGAGCAGACATCCTTGCTACAGGGTCACCACTGGAAGCTTTTTCCCCATTGGGTAGGGATTAGCCACAGGCATAGGCCTAGGGAATAAAAGTGACACCCCCAGTACCCTCCTGGGAGCACTTCTGGACTAGCGAAGAATCAGAAGAGGGACTGTCTGAAGATCCCTGCTGTCTGAAGATCCTGAAGGAAGACTGAACATGCATGTCTTGAACCCAACACCACGAAAATGACTCTGAGGGGTAATTTGGCTGGGCTCCTCTGTGATGGACTTACAAAGCTTCCAGAGGCCTATCCCGCAACTGGCCAGGTGACCAGTTTCAATTGGACCTGCTCTGAACCCTGCTGTTGGCTTTTGCATAGTGAGACCTGGCCTTCAAGTCCTGTTCTTGAGGTCCCATAAGTATTGGCTCATGTCAGAGTGTACGCCTCCTATCTAAACCTCAAACCTGGGCTTTATAAACTTTCACAATTCTTTTTGCCTGGGTAACTCGTGTAAAACAAACTTTCCAAGTCAATCCGATGAAGGTACATTGCCTCTTGGCCAAAGATTCAGGATGCTCCTGGTCAGAGATTTTCTGCAGCAGCAAATCCCCTTCAGTGAGAAGTCACAGAGCAGGTCTCCAGCCTTGTGTAACCCTGTTTGACTGCATATTGCTACCTTAGCCTGCAGAGGAATCCAAGCTCAACAAAAGTGAATATGTGCCTGATTTAGAGTTTTGTGGACTAAGTTACTCCATCACACATATTATGGATATCCTGTCAGCTGAATTGCAAATCCATTACATACCATGGTACTTGCAATACAGTGGATGGGATATCCTTCGATATTGTGACAGAGTGACCCATTCACCAAACTGTAAATTGAACCCTAAGTGTGAAGGTAGAAATATTCACTGGGGGAAGACACCAAAGGTAGCCGGACAGAGGGGGAACTTTCTCAGATTTTTCTCACAAAAATCAACAGCTTAACCAGACTTTGTACAGCAGCTATCTGATGATGTGGAGTCCTCATTAGCCACAACCTGCTGTTTTGCCCCAGTGAGTATTTTTGACTTCCATTCCAGAGACTAAGTCAGAAGGTAAAACTTTTAACTGGGTCAAATTGAGTCCCTGTATCTGACCCACACTTAACGTTGGTTTTGACCCAACCTAGCACGACCAGGTAGCCGTATTTATTGCTTAATGCTTCTTGGTGCTACTTTGAATGTTAACCTTTAGGAATTCATAACTCTCTTTCTATCTATTGGATTCCTGTTGTTTTGGTGTCATTTTATTTATTAAACTTTACTCTATTTTAAATTGGCTTTTGATTTTTCTTGTGTTGTGTTTTTACTTTAATAATGTTTGAGTACTGCATACATATGTTACACATTGTCTCTAAGTTAGGTCTGACTGCTTGTGTGCCACGCTACCAGATTGTTAAATATAGGTTAATTTAGTGTTTTTTTGTAGTTCTCTCTGACAAGAATTGTCATTGTTATCTGAGGTGAGTTCTCTTCCCTCAACCAATACTCCAGTTTTTACACTCAAAGGCGCTGATTATGATGTCAGTTGGAAAGCCTCTGATCGCTAGTAGGAAGTTTTCTGACCGACACAGAAGGTTTGGGCTCCGACCACTGAGTTACGATGTAAGCGGTCGGAGCATAAACCAGCCTGTCATTCCATTGCGTTTCCAACCGGCTCTCGGAGTCTTCCAGCCGGTTGAAAGCACACCGTAATCCCCTATGGAGAGCAGATTCCGATGTCAGTTTACAACAGCCTTTCCGTGCTGGCCTTTCCGGCATGGAAAGGCTGTTGGAAAGCGACTTTGGGGGCCCTACCTCCGTGGCCCACGGTTGGTGGTCAAGGGGCACCTATGGTACCCCCCTGTAATTTTCTTTGTCGCACTTTTCGGTTTGGAAACACATGCCGCCTGATTCATCATTCTCCCGTTTTGCGAGGCCCTAATAGCGATTCATAGCGAATCGCTATTAAGGACTCGCAAAACGGGATTCATGTAGGAATCGCAATATTTTTTGCGATTCCTACACATTCTTTATTTGCGATTAGCAAATTGCTAATCGCAAATAAGGAAAAACTCCCCATTCATTCCTATGGGCCAAAAGGCCCATAGGAATGAATGGTGAGTATTCCTTATTTGCGATTAGCAATTTGCTAATCGCAAATAAGATAGCGATTTGAAGGGTGCCAGGGGTGTCCAAAGGACACCCTGTAGCACCCCTCAAATGAAATTTTACACAGGTGTTGCACACACACATGTCCAAAGGACATGTGTGTGTGTAACATGCAACTCAGAAAAATGCATTTAAATGCATTTTTCTGAGTTTTCGCAATTTACCACGAGGTCTGACCTCGCGGTAAATTGCGCCTAGAAATTGCGAATTCGCAAATTTAAATTGGATGTTGAATTTGCATTTAAGGAATCTCAAATAGAGATTCCTTAAATGTCATTCCTCGCAAAATTGCGAGATCGCAATTAGCGATTTTTACATTTGGGATGCTGAATCCCAAATGCAAAAATCGCTCTCGCAAAGGGCCAGATTCTCAGAATCTGGCCCTTTGCGAGCGCTATTTCCTTTGATGAATCGGGCGGTTGGTGTTTGCACTATTTTCACCACAGTGGGTGTGTTAAGTGTTGTGTCTGTCTAGTCTGTTTGACTATATGTTGTGTTGAGTGGAATTTATTATTTTTCCCCCTCCCTTATGCTCCGTCCTGTGTGGGGTACACCAGGGCGTATTGTAAGCAGGCCCAATGATGAAGCATGTCACATACCTCGGTATGTGATTGAGGGCAGTTTTTCCAAATAGAGCGATTTGCCCTATTGGGGCTGGCTCTATCCTTTACCACATTAGTATATATGGTATTATTATTTACTCTTCCCACCCCTTTTGTGTGTACATTAGTGTTTTCTCGGGGGGTTCGGGGTGGCAGAGTATAAATTGTCTTTGACCCTCGCCCCTTCTTTGTGATTATAGTTCGTTAGAGCGGCAGCCTAACCGCAGGGGCAACAGTTCTGTTCCCTTCTTTTCCTGTCCCGTTGGGTAGACACTACGTGCCTACCTATTTTGGAACCACTTTCACAGTACACTAACCTACCCTACTGACATTCACAGCAACCTAGTCCTCCCTCTATATACATCTGGGGCGATCCACAGTGTTCTTACTTGTCTGAATACTCGGAAGCACCAAAACACTTACGTGGGGGCATTATTTGGCCCCTCTGAACAAGGTTTTATAATGGCACTAATCCCTGGCCTCTCCTTTGGGGATGATATTGTCACCGACATTCTAGCAGGACCCTCTCGATTGGGCGATAGCACAGTCACTGCAGTACTAGCTCAAGGGGAGGGATGGGACACCTTATTGGAACTAAAGAAAAATCAGGTTAAAACTATTCTTCATGGTGCAATACTCACTGAATATTTGATGGTAAATGCCACTCCCAGGGGCTTACTTGTGACCAATGAGCCTCTAATCTTCCTGGATGATGAAGAATTCAGACGGGACTGGGCTCTGGTGTCATGGAAATGCACCAGAGACTGGCTCGTGCTAATCATCCGAACTGCCAAGAGATTGGCGGATGCCTTGCTAATCAAAATCCAGACGACTGAAAGGGGTTTACAAACTGATATCGTCATGGCAACATTGGACCATAAATTAGATCAGATCAATACTCAACTGGCGGAGTATAGGGATCATTTGATACATTCAAAGATCTCCAAACTACAAAAAGATTTGAAGAACTTTTCACGGGACAAGGCTTACCCATACACATCAGATGAGTATGCGAAACAAAAAATGGCGGAAGGGAATAAGACCAACCAACAAGGCCGACCTCGCCAGTATACCACCAGCAGTTCCAGTGAAGGGAGTGATAATAAATCCTACCCCAGGAGAAGGGGAAGAGGACGTGGAAACTGGAGGGGTCCAAGACCCCAATTTTTCCGACAACCTTTCCAGCAATTTCCCACCCAAGCATTCAATTGGCCTATGATGGGTTTTCCCCCAACAGGACAATATCCAAATCAAGGATTTGGTAATCCACAGTTCCAGAACCCCGATTTTCAGAATCCGCAGTTCCAAAACTTTCAGGGACCTTTTTTAGGGGGAGGCCGCGGAAGGGGTCGAGGCAAGCAGAAGAGACCCGCGAGGGTCAACTGGTCAGATCAGGATCCGGAAATTACCCAACGCATCACCAGGAGCATGGCACAGGGAACTACACCGAGCACCAGCAGCGACAATCATTAGTGGTCAATTTGTCTTCCCACCAGTTGACAGACCTCCAGGAACAGATCGTAAATAAGGGTCTGGGCTTTGTTCCTACGAATTATCCTGATTTATTTAAATTGCGACAGGATTTGGCCATATTTTTCAGGAATGTGAGATTGAGAGTTTTCTTTGAACAGCAAGACCCTCTCGAGAGACATAGGGGCGATACACCCTTCCGTCCAAAATCATCCTTCACACCACAATTGGCAGCCCTCCCGCCACAGATTGCGGCTTTTGAGGCAGCAGTGATCCATGATTTGGAAGCGGCTAATTTGGCAAATTTTGGAAATTTTTCCAACCTTTCAAATAAAGAAAAGGAACCTCTTAAGACTCTGGCATCCAACAAAAACATCATTCTGAAGCCTGCAGACAAAGGTGGGGCCACTGTAATCATGGATACCGAGGCCTACCGCGGAGAATGCTTACGCTTGCTGGCAGACCCGCGAACGTACCAAAAATTAAGGCAGGATCCTACAGAGGAGATCACTACAGCAATTGGTATCATGGTAGAAGAAGCAAGGGCTAATGATTGGATCACCCAACAAGAAGCGGAGTTCCTTGTACAAAAATCACCAAGGACTCCGTACTTCTACATTTTGCCCAAAATCCATAAAGCAGTGCGACCCCCTCCTGGGAGACCTATTGTCTCCGGGATGGGGTCCCTGCTAGAACCCCTCTCGGAGTTTTGCGATTTCTACCTGAAACCCTTTGCCCAAAAATTACCCACTTACTTGAGGGATACCCTAGATGTCCTTAATCTATTGAAGGAAATTCCGTTCAACCTTGAGGAGGAATTCCTAATAGGGCTTGACATCGAAGCCCTATATACGAACATTCCGCAGCGGGAAACCCTCAGGGTATTGGAAACATTACTGTTTGAACGTGAGTGGCCGTATGAAACACCGCAGACCTTCATCCTACATTTGGCCGAAATTGCCTTAACTAGGAACTTTTTTGAATTTGAGGGGTCCATCTACCTTCAAACCCATGGGACCTCAATCGGGAGCGTTTTCGCCCCCAGCCTGGCAGGGCTATATGTAGGCGCGTTTGAACATCTAACCGTATTGGATATTAATGGACCTTGGTGTGACAACCTCCGACTATGGCGTCGTTACATCGATGACGTCCTAATAATCTGGAGGGGGGATAAATCATCAGTAGATCGCTTTTTGGAATGGCTCAATGCCCAAAATCCTTTCTTACATTTTACCTCTACCATCACTACAACACAACTACCTTTCCTAGATCTTATGATTGAAGCCTCTAATGGGACCCTCAAAACAAAGGTGTTTCGAAAACCCACGGATAAGAATTCCCTGTTGGAATTTGGGAGCTTCCACCCCCGCTCACTGCGGGAGAACTTACCCGTGGGACAATTCTTCTGGATCCGGAGAAATTGTTCAGCAATAGAAGATTTCCAATCTGAATCAGAGATATTGACTAAAAAACTCCAACAGAGAGGATACCCACCCAAAATAATCAAAAAAGCCAAGAAAAGGGCCCTCAACACGAACCGAGAGGCATTACTTGTGAAAACCGTAAAACCAGAAATGAACAAACCAGTTTTCGTGTCAACCTTTAATACGGCCTCACATCATATTAAACGCCTGGTAATGCAAAATTGGAAAATCTTGAACACAGGGGGAATGAACATTCCACCACCTCTTTTTTCATTCAGCCGGAGCCAAAATCTAAAAGATTTACTGGTACACACCAGACCCAGGGAGCTGGGGGGAGTAAAGGAGACCAACACACTACCAGGTCTACCAAAACTGACTGGCCATACGAGGTGTGGGTCATGTAGCGTTTGCCATCTCACACGTAATTCCAAAACCATAGATCTAGGCCTCCATACCCCCTGGGAACAACGAACTCATACCAACTGTAATTCCCAGGGGGCAATATACTTGATCACATGCCCTTGTCATTTAATGTATGTAGGGATGACAAGTAGGAAGGTACGTGTGAGAATCACTGAACATTGCAGTACCATCAGGTGCGGGAAGACCAATACCCGTCTTACAGCCCACTTCCAGGAAAAGGGACATGGTATAGATGACCTGGAGTGGACTGTTATAGAAAAAATTCAATTGGGGAGATACCAAGTAGACGACCAGAATCTATTGCTCCGGAGGGAGCAAAGATGGGTATATCGATTAAAAAGTCACCTGGTAGGACTGAATGATGATATCCCATGGCAAGCGCTAAGTAGGTAATAGCTCCGAATACAGAGATTAAGCTATCGATGCCCCAACATATGAATCTGCCAGTCCCAGCAACAGGGTTGGCTTTAGTACCAGAGGGGCCTAGATATCCGAAAAAAATCCACATAGGGCTCTCTGAATATGTTGAAGCACTCTTTAGAACTGACTGCAGCTTCTGCCCTGAGACCAATGTTGAACCATGAAAGACGAAGAGGGTGTTTGATCTGTTCAAAGGGTTCCACCATCGTGTGTATTTTCCCTTATTAGAACCCCTATATAGGTTCATCCAGATGTATAAGAGCGGAGGCATGGGATACCACTAAAGGGGATATTTTGATACCTTTTTGTTCTTTTCCCCACGTCACTCTTCCTTAGGGACTCATTTGATCAAGTTTCCGATTTCACCTGACTTCCTTACTAGTATTTTGGATTTTCTTTAACATCTCATACGCCGTAATTTGGGGAATATGAGTGGACAACATCACATTATTTGAGAAGAATCATGCCATATTATAAAGGGTATCATCACGGAATTTTTCCATAAAAACACGTTATTCTAGCAATAAGGCCGTTTTTTGTTCCCACAGCAGCCTCGAACCCTGGCCACGGTGTGCTATGGGCGTGTGAAACTACACTTCCCATGATCCTCGGGTCACACGTGGGAGACGCGATGACGTCCGTAGACGTGGTCACGTGGGACGCGAGTGCATCCCAGATCAACAAAAAGGCGTGTGCACCACCGCGTACTCCATCTACGCGGTGCCACAGGTTGTACCAGACTAGCGGAGGACAAGCCTTCAGAACAGTATCGTGGGGGCCTCATTAGTAGGAAGGGGATAATCGCTTCAGGCATAAGCGGCGGCTTATTCACTGACGAGGGCAATCCTGAGTGCACGTTTATGGAGGGGTGAACGCTTCTGACATAAGCGTTTTTCACGGTTTGACGAGGGCAATCTGAGCACTAATTTGCGAGTGGGGACCGCTCCTGGCATAGGCGATTTCTCCACTCGTTAAAAAGATGACAACTATAGTGGAATAGAACACAAGAGTGTTTTTGACATATATGAGGGACATATACTTCTCACCTCATTGTTCCCTCTATATGTTTATTTGCAGATTGTGTTCTCTGGCGTCCTGTACACCGGACACCAGTGCGAGTGTTTGTAATACATAAACTCGGTAAGTGAAATGACTGTGTGTTACACCTACAGTGGGGACATTACAACAGTTTTGGATACTGTTGGTTGGAATCAGTTATTGTACTGGATATAGTGTTTCTAAGTACCTGGGACTGCTGTTTGTACCGAGACAGTTAAATGGTTTATTATAAGGGATGCATGCCTAAGATTCTCAGACTACAAAGGGATTCTTAAGGTTGTTATTAAAGTAGCCTATGCACGACTATGCATCTGGGGCTTTCTAAAACTTATCAGACACACCACTTAGTGGCCAAACATTAAATTAAGTACATTATTGAAAGTTGGAATGGGTGGATATACATAAGGGTTCTTATCCGCCCCCTCTGTTCTTCTTTTTTTGCCACAGTGATTGTTTTCCCGCGCTTAAGGGAACACTCTCCATAGATTACACAGGATTGGTAAGGATTTCTTGGACCTACCTCCCTGTAGGGGTAATAACTTTCCCCCAGATTACGGGGGGACCCCGAGAGAAACCAAATGCGACGGTCCTGAGGAAGACCGGAGTGACCATACAGGCGCATCAAGAGCGGTCGAAACATGTTGACTCTGGCAGTGGTAGGAGGGAAGCCTTGAGGTTCCTAATTATCTCCTGAAGGCAATTTCCCATCCTCTGTTTTTTCATCTTTTTAATCCTGGTAGAGGTGCCAAGTAACGTTTAATGAAGTTGTTTTTCTAGTTGAAACCTTTAATCAGTCTTAAATCACTCCTCATACTGCACAGTTTCTTTGTCGCACTTTTCTGTTTGGAAACACATGGTGTTTGCACTATTTTCACCACAGTGGATGTGTTAAGTGTTGTGTCTGTCTAGTCTGTTTGACTATATGTTGTGTTGAGTGGAATTTATTATTTTTCCCCCTCCCTTATGCTCCGTCCTGTGTGGGGTACACCAGGGCGTATTGTAAGCAGGCCCAATGATGAAGCATGTCACATACCTCGGTATGTGAGGGAGGGCAGTTTTTCCAAATAGAGCGATTTGCCCTATTGGGGCTGGCTCTATCCTTTACCACATTAGTATATATGGTATTATTATTTACTCTTCCCACCCCTTTCGTGTGTACATTAGTGTTTTCTCGGGGGGTTCGGGGTGGCGGAGTATAAATTGTCTTTGACCCTCGCCCCTTCTTTGTGATTATACCCCCTGTAATTCCCTGCGCTTTGGGCCAGGCACCATGGAGTGCCTGCCACAGGGTGCAGTGTTTTACACACACACACATATTTCTTCATGGGAGCCTGTATTACAGCGGTTGTATTACGGCCAGTTTATGGCTGTAACACAAGCTTTCATAGAGAAACGGAAGTATGCGACTAAACAGTATTGGGTCGCATTAGAACTGCCGATATCGTAATAAGCCCTGTAGTGTTTGCAGATCCTTTATCATGTTATAGATGAAGATATTACACAGTTTCAAGACATGTTATTATAGGGTCTGATGGTATTAAAATGTTACTTTCACAGCAAACCAACCAAATAATTACATTTTAGACAACCTAGTTGCAAATGATTTTCATTGCACAGAAATATGAGACATTCAACTTAGAACCGTGGACTGTACTGCACATTCAGAGAAAATGATAATAGCAACAAAGGATTAGCACATATAAGGCCAGGTTTATTATAGGTTTTGCGCTGCACTGCACAATGCATGGCAAAGCAGGGTGGCGCAAAATATACAATGAGATTTATCAAGCCACTCAAGGACACTCTGCGTGGCCTGGCATGTCTTGGTCAATACAGTGTAATGCAAGGCATATGTCAGTAATATTTACTGACATATGCTGCATTCCTACTCTCTCTCTGCACTGGAGCACTTATGGCTACCAAGTGCCAATGCAGGCACTCTTGCGCCATGGTGCAAGGGTACCTGTGTTAAAGGCAGGATTGTATCTGTGCAGGAAGGGGCCCTTTTCTGCACGAAAACAATCATCAGAGACACTTCCCTCTGACTGTAGAATGCAGCACACATAAAAAGAGGAAATAACAAAGATAAACATAACTCTTGTTGTTACACTACACCTGGATACATTCTTTAGTTTACTTGTCTTAGTAAGTCTGGGAATACACAAAAAATTGAGTGGATGCATGGGGACACATGCTCCATCCATGAAAAGCCTTCCCAATGCAGGGTAAAGCAGAGTAAAGCAAGGTGCCTTGAGCTACTCCAGATTTACTAAGCCACGCAGAGCCATGCAAGGTGGCTGTGCATGGCTATCTAAATTTGACTTAAGGGCTTGCATCACCTAGCTTCGCCATACCTCTTGATAAATCTAGGCTCAAGACTGCAACTGAATGTCAGTGATTTTCCTAAAAGGAAATTAAAAGAAATGCTTGCGTACTGCATTTAAACATGCATTTTAAGCCCTGCTTATCTGTTTATACTAAACAAACCAAACTGTTACTAAGCACAGAACCCTAACACTTTATGCTTACCGTATATGATATGGAGACTAGCACTGTTGTACCCACAGTACCTACTACTGATTGTTAATGAAGGATGTGGCAGTAAAATAACTAATTGTATCTATGTGAGCTGCTGCTGCATCCCAACATATTTAATAGCAATATTTGGTTATTTTCTATGGTTGTACAGGAGTGTGTGTGGGATTTTTGATTTAGTATACTTTTAATGTTTCATTACAATTAAATATGTTTCAAACTGTGGAATTTTTTGTTTAATTGTTTACTAAATTGAGGGCTTTATTGGGAGTTTGAAATACAGGCTACTCTGTCAAAATATAGCAGATATCCTTTTCTGCCATATTACAATTGTCACAGCCTATTATGGACTTGTAAATGAGTGACCATTACTCACTGTGCCCCCCCTGCCGTGTTTGTGCCCAGCCACAGGCTAGGTGGTCGGCCAACGTTGAGACGAGGGGCTGGGTGGAGCCTGGAGACTCTGGAAAGACCATTGAGGGTAGAACACCGGAATTGATGCTACGGCATGTGGTACTTCCTCGATCCTGCCCTCTCTGCTTGCCGAGAGCCCACTGCTGTTACTGCCTCTGCCACTGTGACCAGCTCACTTGGGGAGCCAGCTGAGACTTGGGCATGCTGCCAGTTGTTTTCAAAGTTTAGGACCATTCCGAGTATTTTTCTCCTTGTTCTCCCATGGTCCCTGAGGGCTCCCCCATACAAAAGAATAACTGCATGAAGAGAAACCCGGGGAAAGCTGAAGTGTGCTTTGCCCTAAGCATTTAGAGCTTATTGCAAATAAAGTAGTTCACTGGCTAAGTGACAAATCCTGGTGGCCCACTGATTTTTCTAAGGAGATAATAATGGTCAGACGAACTCCCTGGATTGGACCTGGGAAGAAGGAAGGGCCTACGGATTGTATTAGAATCCATTTTAAGTCACCAACAATTATTGAATCATTATTAAAGTATTTTTACTCCCAGCAACACTGTTTAGCATCCACCCAAGTTCTGCCAGTGGAATATTTCTTTAGGCCAGAGGTTCTTCCATCCATATTCATAAAGTAAGCACACCATATTTTGGGGTGGAGTCTCAAACTTTAATGTAGAAGTCCAAAATTCTTTTGAAGCTCTTGCATCCCTGGAGGACTTGAACTGACTTCACCCCATTCTGGAGGGGGTTGTTCAGCATAATTCGTATATTGATATGGAGGGACCTTGGAGACATGCCATTTTATTTATTTAATGGACTTCAGGCCCAATTTAATGAACCCTTGTGGAGAAGGGCAAGGGCTTAGGAATACCTCAAGGAATATTACAGGTCCAAAGAACAAGTTGAATAATCTTGTACGAATATCAATAACCAACGCTGATATAGTCTTATCACATATGGAATCTACTACTTTCAACCCTCCTTCTCTGAAAATTGACATAAAAGGCATTAAAGGTTCCCTCTGCCATCTCTGGATAAAGCTGTCCCTCAAGCGACATTGCGGAGGACCCCTCAAAATGTATTACCAAGGTTAAAGATCATCCTGTTTTTCATGCCCCACAAACTCTTAGCTTGGAACATTGCAGGGATTTATTCTAAACTGTCTATCAAAGATTGGGTACATTTTATAAAGGGCTTTGAAATAATTTGTTTACAGGAGACTTTGGCAACTAAGAGCTTTTATGTGGATGTCTTTCAATCCTTTTGTACCCAGTCAAGTCCATCCCCAGCTGGAAGGACGAAGGACGAGCTAGCCATTCTAATCTTGGTTAATTTTTCTTGTCCTAAGGTAAAGCTTTTCTTTCCGACACCTTGGCTCCAAATACTGATATTGGCTGGCTTAGCTCCAGAAGATTTAATCATTGTTGATTTTTATTATAATCTGTTTAACCATGCTTCATCAGATGTGGTATACATGCTGGCCAATTATGTTGCAAAACTGAAAGCGCCTGTTGTTTGTTATGGGTGGGCAATTTTAACTGCACCCTGTGCCCTTTCGGGAGTCTGTGGTCTGTGGCCTGGATGACCAGTTTAACCAGTAAATGACCCATTTCAAGCACACAGTTTATGGGGATACCTTGAATAATATGGGCCCGATTCACAGACTAAATCCTAAACTTACTACCATTTTGGTATTCACTGAAGGTACTTACTCATTTTGGTATTCACAGAATGCAGTTACTCATTTTGGTATTCACAGAATGCACTTACTCATACTCACTTTATGTCCTCACTCGGGCCGCAGATTCCGGCCTGGTGGTGGAGATTCCGGCCCGGAGGTGGACCGGCCCGAGTGCGGACATAAAGTTAGTATGAGTAAGTGCATTCTCTGAATACCAAAATGAGTAAGGGCAATATGTAGGAAGCCAAATGGTGATCGCAAATGCTGTATTCGCAGAATTTCAGCATTTGCAATCCCAATTTGGGCAGTATGCTATGTAGCAGACAAAACCCCACTTGCAAAATAAGGGATTGCAAAATTTGCGATTCCCTATTTTGCGAATGCATTCATGGAATCCCAAATTGCGATTCCTTAAATGCAATGTAGGAAGCCCCCAAGTTGTGCGATTTTAGCTTAAGGAATCGCAAATTACCACCAACTTCAGGTTGGTGGTAATTTGCAATTTCTTTGAAAAATGCACTATTTTGCATTTTTCAAAGTGCCATGTGGCGCACATACATGCCATTAGCACATGTATGTGCGCCACATGTGCACACATGCTTATTTCAGGGGTGCAACAGGGTGTCCTATTGACACCCTTGAAACCTTGAAATTGCATTCTCAATTTGCGATTCTCTAATTGGGAATCGCAAATTGAGAATGTCTTCCCATTCATTCCTGGAATTCCAGGAATGAATGGGAAGGTATTCCTTATTTGTGAATCTCAATTTGCGATTCCCAAATAAGGAATATGTGGGATTCGCAAAATATTTTGTTAATCCTACCTCCATTGCGTTTTGCGATTCTCTTATTGCGATGCCCAAAAAATCGCAATTTGAGAATGGCAAAACCCGTTTTACCTACATATGGCCCTAAGTGCCTTCTGTGAATACCAAAATGGTAGTACGTTTAGGATTTTGTAGTAAGTTAGATCTGTGAATCAGGCCCATAGATTTTTATTAATGATCTTCTTTTTGCAAGCAAGTGTTGCCTAGTTCTTTCGAACTCTTACCCAACTTTTATAGGGGGTGGAGCACAAGCATTATTGACTTTATGTTCATTTCAAATGCTTATAGCTTCTTGATTTTAGACAAATTGTTTGAGTGACCATAGCCCTTTTATTCTTACTTTCAATTGTTAGCAGCCAGGTGTGGGTAAGAACCTGGAGCCAGTCCCTATTGCTTTCTCTGCAGATAGAGGTATCTGCATTAGGCGAGAAGCTGTTAACCAAGCCCAGTTCTTGATGTCTGTAATGGCTCAAAGTTTGGTACAAATGATCAAGCGTTTTTCCACTGTTATATCCTCTATTCTGATAATATACAGTTTTGCTAAGGCATCCATATAGGGGCACATGCATCATTGTGCTGATTTGCGATTCGTAATTTGCGAAAATTAGAGAATCGCAAATTACGAATCGCAAAATGGAATGCATGAATATTTTTGCGATTTTTTACCGATTCTGTAAAAATAGCAAAAATATGCGAATCGCATTTATTTTAGCGATTTTATTGCGTATTCGCTATTTGCGATTTCGCAAATTGCAAATTCGCAATAAAATCGCATTTTCATGCATCACAGCCAGGACACACCCAGGAAGCCAGGAGCCTGATTGCACACACCTGCGCTGCTTATTCAAACAGAAAACTGGCAGTTGGTGCATTCAGCTCTGTTTGTCTGCAGTGGAGGAGTGTTTTGGAGTGCTGCTGTTGGAGAAATGGAGACAGAAACTGCCAGTCAGGATTTACAAGTCAGAAAATGAAAAATTAAGTTCAGTGACCAAGAACTTGAGATACTAATTGAGGAGGTGACTTCGCGCCATGACCAGCTTTTTGGGAAGCTGTCTTTAAAGGTCCCTGATGCTGTAAAAAGGAAACTTTGGCTAGCCATACAGGCTAAAGTGAATGCAGTGGGGGTTGCCCACAGGGACATCACCAACCTCCAAAAGCGTTGGTACGATTTACGCTCATGCGCAAAAGAAAGTATTGCGACAAGAATGAAGAGTTGCAGGAAGACTGGTGGAGGCTCCCCTGACAACAAACCCACAACTCCCTTGAGGATTGGTTGAGGGGACACTTGTAACAGAAGCTGTAGTAGGAGTGACAAACATAGACACCTCTGAGCATGCTGGCACTTCTCAAGGTAAGAGTAATTTTTTTTACAAATGCAAACTTAAATAAATAGGGATGCAGGATGTATGTAGACAGGTTTTTGATGCAGTAACATAATTCTAATCTTCTGTTACATCCTCACTTGCATAGCACTAGTGTAAAAGGCAATTTCATTGAAGAGTGCAATGCATCATGGGAGTTGTAGTTTTTAAGTCCAAATTAATATTCATGAATGCAATAAGTACATAGTCAGTTTGCCTATCAAATAATTTTCAAAGACATGGTAAATGAAGATTTCAAAGGCGTCCTTCATCTGGAACACATGTTGTTTTTATTTGTAATTTTTTAAAAGAAAAGACATTACATTGATATCATGCATCATTTTTTTAATTTTAGATTTACAAAAGGAAAATGAAGCAAACACTTTTGATGAGATCAGCATGGATATACATAGCCAATCAGACAATAATACTGTGAGTTCTTCACCCTCTGTGCACGTTAAAAAAATTAGAAAGTCAGTGCGTAAAGTACAGGAATTAGAGTCTGAGGAAGATGCAAATGGCACAGAAATTGTGGTTGATGATTCTCAGAAGCCTGCCACTTCAACAAAACAGTTTAGTGGTCGTAGAAGAATCCAACAATTCTACAGAAGAAGGCCTCGCTCTTCCAATCCAAGAGACTCCACAGTGGATGATGTCCATGCAAGTACAGTTGAACTCAAATTATTGAAATTGCAGCGTCTTCAGGGTAAAGATCTGAGAGTAATAAAGGGGAAAATGAGTCATATGGTTGAAGACCTCAGTGGAATCAATAAGACATTGAAAACATTATCCAAGGTCATTGAAGGGGCGCATACTGCCTCAAATCTGAATTTTGAGCGTTTAGCAAATGCTTTAGTGACAATATCTGATGTCTTTCAAAGTCAAAACATTGCCAATTGTAATAGACATTTGAGAACTGTGGCAAGTATGCACACTTATGCCCGGGCTCTGAATAGGGTGACCAGCAGCAATGCACGTCTCATCAAACACACAATGCGCATGCAAGAGGAAATTAAAAAGTGTTGTGCAGATCTATGTGAAGGATTTAAAAATATGAAAAGTGGGGTTAATGTGCTGCCACCTGATGATAACCAGAATACAGCTTATGAAGGCAATGTTATGAATGAATCTACAGGAACCAGTGGTGATGCACACACCAATGATGTGGGTGAACGCTGTAGCAAAACAGGAAAAGAAATTAATATTTGCCCGGTCATGGTTTCTGATTCGTTTAAAAATAAAGCTTTAGGTTTGCGTGGAAGGAAGAAGTGATTACTTGTTATTGTTGCTTTTCATGTATTACATTTTTTCTATACAATGATATGGACTAAGGATTACATTAGGCCAATATCAGTTTTTTTTTTACTTTCTGAGAAGTCATGCTTTGAATTGTTTTTTCAAAATACTTTTTTGTGAAACATGGTAAAATAAAAGGTTTAATTTTTGAAGCAAAAAAATTGTTTCCTACCTTTTTTTAAAAGTAATGTTGTGTAATTTCGGCCCTTCTTCTTCTCCCTTCCGCTGCGTCCGGTCCATGAACTCTTGCATGTGGTTGTTGTGGCTGGTTGAAATTATTTGGCAGCAAATCATCTACATCTAGTTCAAGGCCTCTCCTAGTTGCTAGGTTGTGCAAGACTGCACATGTTGCAACTATTTTGCAACACACATCTGGCCGATATTGCAAGGCTCCACCAGTCTTATGCAGTATGCGGAACCTGGAATTCATGACCCCAAACGTCCTCTCTATTATGCTGCGGGTTGAGATATGGGCATTGTTGTACAGTTGTTCTTTGCGGGTAGTTGGAGTCAGGTATGGGGTGAGAATGTAAGACCTCACTCCATATGCACTATCTCCTAAGTTGAAAGATGAGATATGTAAATTAACATCACACACATTGCAATGGATGTCAGAAACATTAGCATTGCCAGTAATCAAAAACAGTTTACCTAATAATTATCCATCTCCAAATTCTCCAGAAAGTAGGCGATCATGAATGGCACTATATTTGAAAATGTATGAATCGTGGGCACTACCTGGGTAGCTGGCAACTAAGTCAGTGATGATTCCTTTGGAATCACAGATTGCTTGTATGTTTAAAGAGTGGTAACTTTTCCTATTTCTAAAAATGTACTCATTAGCAGCTGGGGGACAAATGGGGACATGTGTTCCATCAACACATCCTATGACATGTGGGAAGTGTGCCACGTTATAAAAGTCTAACTTGGTCTGCAGCAACTCCTGATGCGTTGAGGGGAAAATTATGTGGTGATTTATCCTATGGAGCATTGCATTCAGGAAGTCATTGAAAAATCTAGACAATGCACTCTGTGAAACACCCCCTGCAACTGCTATTACACCTTGGAAGGAGCCAGAGGCTAAAAGGTGTAGACAACATAAAACCTGCACATGGGTGGGTATAGCTTGAGTTCTACGCGTTTGCCTTTGCAGTATGGGGTCCAACTCTGCAATTAAATCAATGATGGTGTCTGCATTAAGTCTATACTTATCATATATGTCAGCCTGTGTCTGCCCAAGCAAAGTAATGCGCAACCTAAAAACCCTTTCACTGAGTTCTCTTCTCCTCCTCCCTGCTGCTCTCATCCGCCATCTACGTGCTAAGAAAATTGCTGCTGCCATCCTGGAAGATATCCAGAGTCATTCTGAAGTCCCTTTTATAGGTTGCTAATGTTTTCCACATGTGTAGTGTAAAAAAAAAAAAATACCACCTGCTCTCACTTCTTCTTATTTTTGCACTTCCTAAATGTGTTTTCTTAGAATTACTGACATGTGCGAAAATTGATGCATTCCATTTTTCGCAAATTTTTAAGGATTCCTTAAATTTGCGAATTTTTTAGGAATCGCAAACAGGATTGCGAGTTTTTAAGGAATCGTAATTAGTTTTGCGATTTTTTAAGGAATCGCAAAAATAATAGCGATTCCAAAATAGACAAAAAAATGATGCATCACATTTTCAGATATTGCATTCGCAAACGACCGAATTTTGCGATTCGCACCATTTGCGAATGCAAAATCTGTTGATGCATGTGCCCCATAGTTTCCTCATCTCTAACTTTAAGAAGCAAGTCCTGTGCCACCCCAATCAACAATGGTTTAATTCAGCTAGTTCCTCGGCACACAAGTCATTGAAGTTGGTCCTAAAATCTCACCCAAGAAGTCAGGAGAATATTAAATATGCATGATTGTTTAATAAAACTACACTCGGGGATATGAAACTCGATATTAGAGAATTAGCCTGGGCCGACCACATTAAAGCAGGTGAGTCAAAGGATCCTAAACTTTTTTGGGAGGTAGTTTATAAACCCTTGTTTAGTATGAGCACCCCGCCTAAGATTGACTGCTTAATTACAGCTGAAGCTTAGGTGGCTCATTTTTCTCAAGTTTTCAATTCCAGGAATGAGGCCCATATAGAACAAGGTCACTGGGAAATGACAAGGTGTGATAGGGGAAAGGGGTCTGACTTTAGCCTCACCATCAGCATCAGGAAAAGCAAAAGGGTAAAGACGAAGGCCTGAATTTGTGCTTCAGTGGACATTTTTAAGGAAATGTAGAACTCTTAGCATCCCTGCGCCCAAATGTTGGTTGTGCTTCAATTAGTGGACCTTTATTCCACATGGAAAGAAGCAGTCATTTTACCCATTTGCAAGAAAGGGGACAGAAACAATCCTGTTTGCTATCGCCCAATTTCTCTGTTGGACTCAACCATGAAGATTTTAGGCAGGGTTCTTCTGGCCAGATTAGAAGAGTGGAAAAATAACAATTGATGGACAGAATGTTTTACACTGTGAAACATTCACCCTAGTACATATATATGGGACTAAATCCATCATTAGTTTTACTCACCATGGCAATTTAGTTTAAACCCAGACTTTTGCAATTCAGTCTTGACCCTGATCCCCATAGGAACGGTCCAGTCCGAACTGCCAGGCCAAGTTGTTCCTGGACTCGAACCAAGTATTCTGGGACCTGTTTCGGGATGTCATCCATCATCAGCCAGGCTAGCTTAACTCCAGTGGCATGGAGAGCATGAGACCCACATCTGGGCATACCCATCCCACTCAGGGTGACAAATGCAAAAAGAATGATTGATAGACAGAATGATGAACAATGTCAAACATTAACCCCAGTGCAGAGATCTGGGCCTAAATCCATAGGGCCTCGTTTATAAGAAGGGACGCATCGCTGCGTGAAAGCAGTGATGTGTCACTTCTCAATGCGCCCTCCTTGCAACATGAGTGATGCGCCATATTTACTGTATGACGCATCATGTTGCAAGGAGTTACAGATACCTCAGTATTTCTGACGTATCTGTATGTTGCAAAAGTGACGCATTGCTGGCGTGTGCCACAAAAGTGATGCAACTCCAGCAATGTGTCCTTTCACATGGGGCAAGCCCCATGTGAAAAGGCCTGCGTCAGTCTTACGCCTGCTGTGAGGCAGGCGTAAGATATTGATGCATTTGCGTCGTGGAAGTGGCGCATTGAAACCTTATAGATTTCACCGCGTCATTTCTATGACCCGTTCTTCCGTCAGAACACCCCTCTGCATACATTATACCTGGTGCAGGTATAATGTGGCGCAGGGGTTTACAAAGTGACGTATCTAAGTAGATGCATCACTTTGTCAATATGGTGCAACAAGGCACATTTTTTACCCCGCTGGTGCGTCACAAAAAGTGACGCACCATCGGCATAAAAGTGACGCACGGTCTCATAAATAAGGCCCATTGTTTTTTAGCTCCCCATGCCATTCCAGTTTAAACCCAACCACATGCAAATCAGTCTAGACCGTGAGCCCCCTGTGAACAGTCCAGCCTGAACTGGAAGAGTGGGGGGAGACAAATAATATCATTTCAGTTTTACAGAATGGATTTAGACAGGGGACTGGAACCATAGAGCAATGTTTAAACCTCTTTCTTTCAGTTGGCAAATATGCCCAAGTCAAAAACAGTGCCTTGCATTTGGCCTTTATGGACTTATTAAGCGGCCTTTGATACTGTAAATCACTCAAAACTGTGGAATATTTTAGAGAGTTTAGGGGTCGAAAAAAACTTAGCTATGTTCAAACATTTACACTGAGATGCCTCTGTAAGGATTCGCTATTCTCCTTCTGGAGACAGGATATCCTTCATAAATATCAGTCAGGGAGTCCGACAAAGGTGTATTTTACCTCCATTCTTATTTTTAATTTATATAAATGAACCTATTGGTTTTTAGTACCAGTTTTGCAGCTTATGAATTTTAGTAGTTTAAATTGGCTTCCAGTATCTACAACAGTTGGAATCGGTAGAAATGTGTTGAGCAGTCCTTAATTTTATTAGAGGTGCACTTAGGAAAATATATTCTCGAATGTACTTGTGCCTGTCTTACAAATACACCAACTTCTCTGTATCACAGTCTTTTTAATGAACAGCATGTGTGGTTTTTCAATATGTAGATTTTAATCTAAAATTCATCATGAACCAATGGTTTATTGTGCTTTTTTAAATTTGTAGTCATTTATTTTTATGTAACAATGTACTTTTATGGCATTATCTTCCTGAATAATGTTTTGGCCGACTGACTGACTTGTAGTACGGTGGAATGGATATCTGACATGCTTTTATGTACCATGCAATCTATCAAACTCTAATTAAGGCCCTCAATTTTTATGATATAATCTGTTGGTGATTGCGCAATTTTTTAAGAATATAAGGGGAATCAAGTCTAAATACACAGTTTTAAGAAAGGGGGAGATGATTATTTCAGAAATAAGCCACTTACTCAGCAGCACAATTAAGTATGGGCTGCTTCCTCAAACTTCCTAACCATAAGAGATGCTTTAAAAAAAGGGTTGAAATTTCGTGGTGGCAAATACTGTGATTTTCACCCATACTTCACAGTTCCAAATAGGGTATGCAATGAAAAAATAGAACCTTTTGAATTGTCTTATATTTTTGCACTGGAAAAATTACTGAGCAGGGACCTGATCATGAACATTTTGATTTCTTTAGGAACCGTTTGGATGCAGCAGATTTTAACTCTAATTTATAATGAAGGTTACCGGAATGGAACAGAAACTATTCAAACGGTTGACAAAGCCCCATGGATTGAATACAACTTTAGGAATGTAGATCACATCAATCGTCCATCACCACGTATCATCACTACCCACTTGCCTTATGATCTGGTTCCAAAAGGATTAAGGGAAAAAAAAGGAAAGGTAGGCTACGACGTCATTCAAAAAAAATGCTTGTGATGGGGTCTGTGTTCATCTCTGTTAACTGCTGCTATTATCACTACTACTACTACTACTACTACTTCTACTACTACTACTACTACTAAGACGTTGCAAAAAGTGAATAATAGATTCTTATATTTTTCAAGATGGCTATCTATGGCCATGTATCTTGTAGGTGGCTTTTGTGTACTCTTCATCTGAACTCTCCTATGAAAGAGGATAGATAGACAGATAGGGCCCGATTCACAAAGGGACTTCCAACTAATAAAGTAATGATTGTAGAGTCTCCACACTTGTGGTGGACTATCTGCACTTGGGCCAGAGTCTCCATACGGCACACTGCAGAGTGTGTGCCGCACGGAGAATCCGCCCGAGTGTGGTGATTCCACCATGAGCACAGAGACTCTGCCCTAGGTGCAAAGACTCCGCACTCGTAACTTTATGACTCATATGTCCCTTTATGAATCCAGATAGATAGATAGATAGATAGATAGATAGATAGATAGATAGATAGATAGATAGATAGAGTGAGTCACGCAAAAATCAAAGATCATTTCACGTCATTAGGAATGTTATAATGTCATTGAACATGTCATGATTGCAAGGGAACAAGCAGTGCATGGCAAGGGCATTAGTTATAGTAACTCTAAGGCATGAGTTATAGCTACTTGAGATAACTGGTGAACTTCAGTTTTTTTGTCAGTTTAAAACATTATGGGCAGATTTATCATACTTTCATGCAATGCAGCAAGATATCTTGCTGCGCTGCATTGAAGGGAGAGGGCAGGAATCTGCCATATTTATCATTATGTTGAGCATTCATGTCCAGTCCTTGCTCTGGTGCACTACGTGCTGCCTGCGCCAATGGATCCCTTGCACCATGGTGCAAGGGCGCCTGCATTGTAGGCAGGATTGCTTGTTGTGCACAGACACCTTCCTGCACAAAAACAATCCTCAAAAGCACTTTCCTCTTTCTATATAAAGATGAAACAATGAGGAGAAATTAGGATATTTCTTCTCGATGCGCCTCCCCTGGGAGGCTTAGCATTTTGACTCATTCCCAAGTTCACATGTCTTGGTAGATCTGGAATGCACCAAAATCCATGGGTGGAAGCATGGGAACACCCATGCTGCACCAAATGAACACCTTCCAAGGGCAGAGTAATGCAAGGCAGCGTCTTGCTTTACTCCAGGTTTCCCAAGCCATGCATGGCCTTACAACGGGTACAAAAGGGGGTGGTGATGGACGGAGCATCTGAACCAATCAAACACTCACAGAGTGGGCTAAAGAACGGTGATGGATTAAACCCATATCTGTTGACTGGGTGTAAGTGTGAGTGTTTGATTGATTCAGATGCTCCGTCCATCACCACCCCCTTTTGTACCGCTTTGTTCGCCATAAGTTGGCAGGATATGGTAAGTTCTCTTGCGCCTAGCTGTGCGAACTTTAACATCATGGGCGACCTCAACATTAATTTTGACAGCAGGTCGTCCAAAGCCATAAACACCTTGCTTGCCGATCTTGAAGCATTACAACTTGTCCAACTAGTTACACTTCCCACTCATACTGGAGGACACATTCTCGACCCCTTTTTTACCACTCTTGAGAGGGCGAAGGTGTCTAACCCGGTTTTGGTGGGCTGGACTGACCATCTGCTGGTGGAAGTCTTTTGTCCTATTCACGATAAGCCATTCAAACCTGTGGATAGGCTGATTCTTAAAAGACATTGGCACAAGCTTAAACTTGAGGAGTTTTACAGGTTACTGGAGCAGAAACCCCTGAGCCCTTTTTTGAATGTGGATCAAGGTTACGAACTGTTTTGCACATGGATTTCGGACGCCCTTGACTCCCTTATACCCATGCGCTGGTCGAAAGGTCATTCTAAGGTACCCAGCCCGTGGTATAATGACTCCCTTGCCGAGCTCAAAAAAACCTGCCGGAAAGCGGAGAGGGACTGGAGGAGGTCTTACGATCCCGTCCTGAAATCCTCGTATTTTGCCAAACTTAAGACCTATCACAGGGCAATCTGCAGAACTCGTGCCGCACTCTACGCTCAGGAATTCCAAGCCAGTACCAACCCCTCTAAATTAATATTCAAGGTCTTGAAAGACCTTATGAATAAAAGAGCCACTTCCGCAGAGATCTGCACCGACTCTCACTGCGAGAATTTGGCAGCCTTCTTTCGGGAGAAAGTGCAAACTATATACAGAGGATTTGACCTGTGTCTGCCGGATCCAGAGTTAGCTGGCCCTAATCTCTTGGGCTATGAGACTTTGACCTTCTTGCCTGATCTGTCTACGGAGGCTTTTGACAAACTGAGCATCAGCATTAAATCAGGCGCCCCTCTGGATGCGTTGAAGCCAGCTCTCATTAGTAGGCTTTCCCCGCTGTGTCGAGTTCCGATACTCACCTTAATCAACCTGTCGTTGGCAACCGGAATGGTCCCCTCCTCGTGGAAACAGGCGGTAGTTACCCCAGTCTTGAAGAAGGCAAACGCAGACCCTCTCTTGCCTGAGAACTACCGCCCCATATCTCTTCTTCCTTGGACTGCTAAAGTCGCCGAAGCCCATGTAAATTCCATCCTGTCTGATCACCTTGCTCGTAATCAGATAGTAGACCCTAGCCAAAATGGCTTCCGGCTAGGACACAGTACCGAGACCGCTCTGCTCTATATGATCGAGCATCTACGCCTGGTGCTTGACTCTGGACGTATGGCAGCGCTCCTGCTATTACATCTGAGTGCTGCTTTCGATACTGTGTCCCACCGTGTGTTGATTCAGCGCCTGGAGGAAGCTGGAGTAGCAGGGACCGCCCTTCAGTGGTTCCGATCTTTCCTCTCTAATCGAACCTTTAAGGTGGCTATACCACCCTGCCAGTCCACTCTTCATCCTTTGGATCTAGGGGTCCCACAGGGCTCCTCGTTTAGCCCTACCCTGTTCAACCTTTATGTGAAACCGCTAGCTGCAATCGTCAAACAGTGGGGTTTGACGATGACCTCATATGCTGACGATACGCAGCTGGCGGTGACACTGAGTGGAGACCCTGAAGTGGATGCCCCCAAATTCCGAGCTGGACTTGTGGCAGTAGCAAGTTGGTTGAGAACCAATTGCTTACAATTGAATGCCTTAAAAACTGAAGTCTTGGTCTTGGGGAAACATGCTGAGCTCTGGGGAGACCAGTGGTGGCCTCCAGAATTGGGCATCACTCCCATCTCAGCTTCCGAAGTGAAAAACTTAGGGGTCTGGCTGGATCCGGCGCTCACCTTCACAGGTCACACGAAGAAGGTTGCGGCCACCTGCTACGGTATCCTGCGAGGCTTAAGACCGGTCCTCAAGTTCTTTGACCCTCCCACCCGGCAGCTCGTGGTCCAAGCCTCGGTTTTATCTCGGCTGGACTACGGAAGTGTGCTGATGTTGGGGGTAAACCAGGCTGAGGCATCCAGGCTTCAAAGGGTACAGAATGTTGCGGCACGGGCCATTGTTGGTCTTCCCAGGCATTGCTCTGTTTCCAGCACTATCTCTACCCTTCACTGGCTGCCGGTCAGACAAAGGATTAAGTTTAAATGGCTCTGTCTGGCCTTTAAAATTATGAAGCTCTCCTCGCCGCCGGCACTTGCCAACTTGCTCATCCCCTACATCCCTTCGAGATCTTTGAGATCGGAGGCTCTTCATCTTGCGGTCTGTCCCCGTTTTAAACTCACCAGAATGGGTGGCCGCTCTTACCGGGTGCTTGCCGCGGGGTTGTGGAACTCGCTCCCGGTGCACATTCGAGCTTTGAATAATCTGTCCACCTTCAGGCGTGCCATTAAAACTTTTTTGTTTCCTGCTCTTGAGTAGTCGTCCCTCCTTTTTTCTTTCTCCCTGCGTGTTATGTTGTAGTATCTGTCTAAGCGCCAGGACGCCCCTTTGCTGGGGCAGC
Source organism: Lissotriton vulgaris (assembly GCF_964263255.1). Classification (NCBI taxonomy): domain Eukaryota; kingdom Metazoa; phylum Chordata; class Amphibia; order Caudata; family Salamandridae; genus Lissotriton; species Lissotriton vulgaris. Next base: position 84,459 of record NW_028241590.1, read on the forward strand.
TGTGCGCTGTGTAAATAATGTTAACATAACATAACATAACATATGCTCAGACGTGAGTCCCTTGCTCACTTTGCCACTGGATTCAAGCAAACCTGGCTGAAGACGACTTTAACCCCTTGGCTGTGGCGGCTATTCCGCCGCAGCGCTAAGGGGGTAGGGTTGCCGCGTGGCGGTCACGTGCTTGTGACGGAACCGATCCGTCACGGCTCGCGGGTGAGCTGTGCTTGTGACAGAACGGTTCCGTCACGAACGCGCCCGCTCAATGGAACGCGCCTCACAGGCGCGAAATCAGCGCCGCGCAGGCGCGCCGAGCGGGCCGTGACGGAACCATTCCGTCACAAGCACAGCTCACCCACGGCTTGTGACGGAACGGTTCCGTCACAAGCATGCAAGAGGTTAATGCCAGAAACCGGTCCTAGGAAGCTTGAATCCAGTGGCTTGGCAGTCCGGGCTGGACTGTTCCCATGAGGCACATGGTCAGACTGATTTGCATATGGCCTTGTCTGAACTGGGGTGGCAGAGTGGGCTAAAGAACGGTGATGGATTAAACCCAGATCTTTTAACTGGGTGTGAGTGTTTGATTGATTCAGATGCTCCATCCATCACCACCACCCCCTTTTGTATGGCCTTACAAGGGGGCCTTATGTAGCTTGGTAAATCTCATTTTAGGTTTTGCATCAGCCTGTGTCACCTTGCTTGGTTCAAGGCCAACAAAATACTGTGGAATTTGTTTTAACTGACATTGTCACCTAACTATATTATTCCTTTACAATTTGATTTGTTCATTGAATTTCTGAAGTTTTTTTTTCAGTTGGGCCTGATTTAAATCTGGGCGGGCGGGTTACTCATCACAACAGTGACAAAAATCCTGCCCGTAATTTCTCAGAACTACTGAAAGAATTTACACCAAATCACAAAAAGCACATTTTCTAAATCAACATCTAGCTTTCTGCCAATTCTGGTGCACTTCAGTTCAGCTGTTTTTGGCTGTGGCTGTGTCAGGTTTCCATGGAAAACTGCATGAGGAAAACCCATTTTTGGACCCCCTCACATTTTTTCAGGTCCAACTTGACAGTTTGTCCCCCAATTTCCAGGAAGAAGCTGAGTCAGATGAGAGTATTCTTTGGAATGTTTTGTGAACATTCATCAAATCACACCAAACTTATTAAAAACTAAAATAATCTATTTCCCACAAAAATTTGGTGGTTGTAGTTAGGATTCCTAGAGATAGGAATTCCTCTGAATTTTGCTTGCTAATGGCTTTGTTACAGTTTGATGAATCTCCACAAAACGTTGCAGACCTATTCCTTTCTCTATATAGGCTAATGGTGCAAGATTTTGTGGTGATTAGTAATGGGGGTGCAAAGAAAAGAAAATCCGTTCAGCAGTTATATAGTCATAAGACTTGGCCGCAATATACTGCATTACGTTTGCGGTATACAGGGGTACATAGCAATGAAAAAAATGCCAGCACACTATATTGATGGCTAATGAAAGATTGACCCCCAAAAAATGGCCACATTGTTTAGATCACACTTTGACTGCATTGAGGATTTAAATGTGAGGTATAGTTTATTAGATTATTTAAGCTTTAATAAGACTTGAAGCAGTTTAGAATAATGAGTACGATATTTAAAATTGTTTACATTACTTTATATATTATTTTGAAGAATTGGAAGTACCACGGTATTCCCTCAAAAGTACCCCAGTACTAAGCAAATATAATATATAAAATATGCAAGCAAGTAGAGGGGCGAGTTATATAGCAAACTACACCACTCTACTGTACTCCATTGCACTGTACTGCACTGCACTGTAAACCAATGCACTCTATGCCACTACTGTGAAGTGGTGTAGAATAATGTAATGTCCAATATAGCGCAGCCCTTTATTTGTATCCCTTCATTAAAAAAAAAATTTAAGTACCATCCTACATGCGAGGGAGTACATCTGTACTTCGAAAACATAAAAAAATATATGTTGCGCTGCCTCTTGTTTTACTATAGCTTAAAAACATAATATGAAGCTACATCTCAGATCGAAACCTACAACAAGTTTGGTCTAAACAATATTGCTGCCTTTTTATTTTATTCCATGCCTCTGCACTCTATGCTACTGCACTCTGTGTCCCCGTACTCTACACCACTGCACTATACACCATTGCAATCTGTGGCACTGCACTGGACGCCCCTGCACCGTATGCCACTGCACTGTATCCCCTGCAATCTATGTCACTGCACCTTATGACATTTCAATATATGCCACTGCACTTTACACCACTGCATTGTATGCCACTGCACTCTGTCGCTGCACTATACACCACTGCACTCTATGCAACTTTACTGTAAGCCACTACAATATATGACCCTATCCTCATCTGTACCAATCCAATCCAAAAAGCTTTATTCGACATGAATGTCATAAAAGCAATTACATCTAATAGGAAACGCCTTTTTGATCATAAAATTTCAGTACAGTTGTTATAAAAATACTATAAAAGTATTAATAAATATACAACAAACATAAACACAGTTAAAATCTATAATCAGAAAGAGACCAAGTTACACAAGCACCCTCTAAGAAGTCAAATGTCAAGAAAATTTCCATAACACATTAGTTATTTCCAGATTTTTTCACCAGTTTTAACCATGAGTTCATAAGGAGTAAGGAGCTTCAAAGTATGGATCCAAAACAGTCGTTGTTCTTCAAAAATCTTTATTTTAAGCACATTAAAAGTTTTCCAGCTTTGCACTGCCGACACGTGTTTCGCCCACTCAGGGGCTTTTTCAAGGCTGGAAGCAATAAAAATTACAGTTAATAAATATAATAGATGTGAACTAAATATATACAGTTTCCCTAAATATATACAATAGGACTAGTTGAGTAGGTCTCATAGGTTCTAACATTTATAACACCAGTCAAGACTTTGGTCCTAAGAAAAACCACTAAAGACAAAAGACATTTCATACTATATACAAATTCATTATACATACACTGACAATACCAAAACATTCCATGTGAAAAGATAACCAAATTTATAGCATGTGTCCCATAGCTATTTACAAAAAGATATCAACATATTCACAGTTTTATGATTCCAAACTGTATCGCTATTGCCAAGAGTAGGGGTAGTGTGGAGATTCCAATGGTTGTAATGCCATCCTTGTTAATGCTTCCTACCCACCACTATAAGGGGAGTGACCTAAGATCCTAGGTCCCAAAGGAATATGTACTTAAGCACTCTGTGAGCTTAAACCTACCAATCTTGGTCAGTATGGACAGGTCTGGCTGTCGGGATGTTCTTATCAGTAAGGCAATGCAAGTATAATGTGATAATATTTGAAATCCTAATGCAATGGAAAGAAAATGGAACGAAAGATATTTACAGAAAATGAAAGGTCACAAAAATTGACAAAAAATAAAATCCACAAATGGTTCCAATACCCCTACCTATTAATTATAGTGATGATGGTACGCTGTTCTAGATGTTGGTTCCAACTTGATAACTTCAAGGTATTAGGCCCCACTTTGAATTAGGTTCTAATAGGGATAATCAGAGAAAGTATGTCCCATTAAGTAAAAGAAGAAAGACAGGAGTACTAGTCATGGTAATACAATATACTGTTCAAACTCCCTATGTACTTAAATGAACAGAGAGGGGCGTCACAATAAGGTATGAATACCGAAGAAATTAAGGCAACAGCCGATTACTCACTTAGTAGGGTAGCGCAAGTCGCTGCGTGGAGATAAGTCTTGTATTCATATAGTCTAGAGTCCTGAAGACCTTGATAAGTCTGTAAAGTAATATAAATAATCATGAAGTACCTGGTGTTTTATTAGTCCACTTCACAGAGATAGTGTAGTCCTTTAATCATAAGGTCTCGAATACCATCGGACCTTGATGAATATGTGTAGCAAAATGAGCAGTCATAGTGTGCCCTGTAAATATCTACACCACTGCTAAAGCAATGTAATGTAAAGGACATATTGTACACAGTGGCTCAACGGGCGGGGTGCAGGAAAGCAGTCCCTCAATATTTTGTTGGACCACTTCACAGAAATAATGTCGTCTTTTGTTAGACCACTTCACAGAAATAATGTCGTCTTTTAATCATAAGGTCTCGAATACATCGAACCCTGATAAATAAGTGAAGCAATGTAGACAATCAAAAATGCCCTGTAATTGTTAATACCACTTCTCAAAAAATGTGATGGACATATAGTACACAATGGCCCAACAAACGGGGTACATGATAAAAGGTCCCCGGTGGTAATAGGTCGAGGGGCGCATAGCGTTAACACCGCCCTATGTTGGAGAACAAAGTTTAACACTTTATCAAGAATGAAAGCGCATGTCAGGGAAGACATAAAACCACTGCTGCCCTATAGTTGGAGAAACTATTTACCCATCGCTATTAAAGGGAGTATACATACGGCGCAGATACAAAAAGCACCATATACGTGGCGACAAGAAACGTTATGCAAGATTCGTAGTTAAAAGAAAACATATAGCAATAATATACGGGAGGGGGAATCAGCGTTCGTTACCCCTAAGCGTAGGTTCTACATATCAGAAGTCCCCATCTTACCTTTTTGTCGTTTGTATAGGGGCGGGATCTCCACTGCTGGGCACTAACAGTTTGAATTACCCGCCATACGTTTTAAATATACGCGAGATGGTAATGAGCGCAGGAAGTTGTGTCAGAAAGCGTGTCTCTACCCGAAACAGTGAATGAAGAACTACTGTGGCGGCCATCTTAAAGTGTCAGGAAGTATGACACTGTGCATGCCTTATTATTATAGCATTAGAGGGTATTTCCATACTGGTCACAAAGCGAAACAAAATTAATTGTTTGCAATATGCGTCTAAGTTGAATTGTGTTCGGGCTCACAGTTACAGACACATATTAGAATAAACATTACAGACATTTGTAAGTACATTTTAAAAGAAAGAAGGAAACATAGTGTGTACAGGGTCACATATCTAATGGCTTAAGTATTTGAAACAACACGTATAGTAGTAACGCTACAGACTATAACAACCAGATAGGTATTATATTAAGCCCTGATGACCCCAATACTCATATATGCTGATGTTGTAGCGTGCGTGAGTGAAATATCAGGTTATGTTAGCCATCCTTAAAGGGGACAGAGCGCCTATTGGTAAATATCCATTAGTTATGAAAACAAGATCGTCATAAACTCTAAACACTCCATATCAGAGTAAGCAGGCGCAAAGTTAAATATGGTAAATTCAAGCATGAGCCATATATTGTTTCTACACAGGATGTCAACATGTATATCAGCAGACTAGTCAACATTACCTTGTTTACCAGTAGAGGAGAATGTGACTGTATGTAAAAGAATAATGGATCCACTAATTACACAAATATCATAGCATAGTATCAGTTGAACCATAGAACCATTAGACAGAATATCATTGTACTCCTCGGGCGTTTAAACAGAATTACACTTGAAACCCATTAGTCACAGAAAAACAGACTAATCTTTAAGGAAAACATGTAGTTCCCTATCGACATTGAGACCTAAGTCAACTGAGTCAAGATGAAACAGACTGTCTCTTTCTCACGGAGACATGGCTGGGCGAGGGATCGGAACCTGATTTAGCTATTGCCATCCCCCCTACGCATGTTATTTTCCGTCAAGATCGAATTAAAGGTAGAGGAGGCGGAGTGGCGCTCATTATTAAGAGGCACATTTCTTGCACTATCTTATCTGTGGATGATCTACCAGGCTGTGAGACTCTTGCCTTCTCCTTAAAGCTTTCTCCCCATCAATCTTGTTTGGGGATCCTGTTGTATAGGCCTCCTGGTCCTCTTGGCTCTTTTACCGAGGACCTGTTCTCGATTATCTCCACACTTAGTCTCAGGGCCAAACACTGCCTAATTCTAGGGGACTTTAACATCCATATGGACAAGGGTGAGGATCCTGAAGTGCAAAAATTCCTGGATATGACATCTTCGGTGGGACTTCACATGTACTTGCAAGCCCCCACACACGAGAAGGGGCACATTTTGGATCAAATTTTTTCGACCATTCCGGTGTCCCTCTCCTCCCTTGCCCCAGTCCTCTGGTCGGACCATTTCCTAGCGGACTTCGTGATAGAACATCATCTGACGACCACTCGCAAGGTGCAGCGGCAAACAGTACGTTTGCCTAGAGCCTTTCACAAAGTCACCCCAGCCATGCTTACCCAGGCCTTAGAAACCTATCCTTGTGTTCTTACAGGCAGGTTGGAGGACGATGTGGTGTGTTTTCAGAACTGGCTCACCGCACGTCTGGAAACCTTGGCACCACCCCGCCAGGTTAGATCAGAACCGGCAAGAGTGTCGGCGCCGTGGTTCTCTGCTACATTGGCTGGCAAGAGAAGGCATTGCAAGAGGCTGGAGAGAATTTGGCGGAGGCAGTATGATATATCTGCTAAGCAGTCCTATAGAGAAGCAGTGAAGGAGTATCATAAGGAAATCATTGCAGAGAAAAAATCCTTTATAGCTAAAAGGATTGAGGAAGCAGATAACTCCTGCAAAGAGATCTTTAAGATTGTTAAAGATTTTATCTCTCCCTCCTGCTGCACTCCTACGTCTGTCTTCTCGGAACCATGGATCACGGAGCTTGCAGCATTCTTCACTACTAAAATCCGCACCATTCAGTCGGCCTTGCAAGGAGCCCATAACATCTCGGTTTCGGGATCCGGGGCTGACGGCTCTCTTAATCCCAGGGTACATTCATCTGTATCGGACACGTATACCCCGGGTCCTATTCTTGACTGCTTCCCTGCTTTAGAGCTTCAGGCCTCGCTTGACCTCTTATCCAACTTGAAATCTGGCTCTCCATCTGACCCTTGCCCTGCCAAGTATCTTGCGACTCTGGCACCTGCTCTCAACCCTATCATCAACCCTATTATCAACTTATCCCTGAGTACGGGCAAAGTCCCCTCAACTTGGAAACAGGCCCTAGTCCTTCCCCTGTTAAAAAAACCAAATGTAGATGCCAAATTGCATTCCAACTATAGGCCAATCTCGTTGCTGCCCGCTTTGGCCAAATTAGCGGAAAAGCATGTACACACCACCTTAACCAACTATCTAGAGGTTAATTCCTTATTACATCAGTCACAGTCGGGGTTCAGATCTAACCTGAGTACTGAAACTGCACTACTCGAGGTGACCGAGGCTGTGAAGGAAACTCTGGACAGGGGTGGAAAGGCCTTGCTCATCATGCTAGATCTGTCGGCGGCCTTCGACACCGTCCCCCACGACCTTCTCCTTACAAGACTCTGGGAGATTGGCCTAAGGGGAACGGTGTTCGAATGGTTTCAATCTTTCTTGGCCGACCGCAGACAAACGATCTGGGCCCCCCCTTTCTCCGCCCCTATGCCGCAGCTCGAGGTGGGGGTTCCGCAGGGCTCCATACTCAGCCCCTCCCTTTTTAACATCTTCATGACACCATTGGCGGCACGTGTGGAGGAGCTAGGGGCCCAGATCGTATCCTATGCGGATGACACACAGCTCCTGTTCACGTGTGACAGGGGCTGTGACTTCGACGGGGCGGCCATCCAGAAGTGCCTGGAGTTTGTGTTTGATTGGTTCGGGAAAAGCGGCCTCAAATGCAACTCGGACAAATCCGAGATATTGTTTTTCGGCTGTCCTGCCGACCCGAGATGGAAGCTTTGGTGGCCTTCGGCCATGTTCCCCCCGGCCAGCGATTCTGTTACAGCAAAGAATCTGGGCATGTTGGTCGATAACACCCTCTCCTTCAAAGCCCAGGTAGCTGGCCTGACAGGGAAGTGCTTTGCCATCTTAAGGATGTTGAGAAAGTTTCTGCCGTACCTATCTTTGGAACATAAGAAGATAACGGTGCAGGCCCTGATAGGCTCTCGCCTAGACTATGCCAACATCCTTTACTTGGGTCTTCCTGAATATCTGCTGACCCGTCTGCAGATAGTCCAAAATTCAGCAGCCAGGGCAATCTTTGGCCTTACCAGAAGAGCCAGGGCGAGCAATCTCCTTGCCACTCTGCACTGGCTGCCGATTCGCAAGCGCATCTCATTTAAGACCTTAACTACAGCTTTTAAGGCGCTTCACAATCTCGGCGCTGGCTATTTGCAGAGAAGGGTCAATTTCTATCTTCCATCTAGACCCTTGAGGTCTGCTGCCCAGGCCTATGCCATGGTACCGGTAGTGAGACGTGTTCGCTGTGGAGGTCGCTCTTTTAGCTACCTTGCCCCCCATCTTTGGAACACTCTGCCCCTGATGCTGCGAACGTGCCCTAATTTGTCCGCCTTTAGAAAAGGACTTAAAACGTATCTCTTTGCTCTGTAAGTTGTTCCTTGGATTTCTAGTACCGTTTGGCTGTCTTGTTGGTTGCTGGTAGTTTGTGAAGAGGATCTATAGCGCCGGGACGCTCTTTGAGCAGCTGAGCGCTCTACAAAACACCCAGTAACATAACATAACATAACTGCACGAAGTTTGATTAACCATTGGGATTCAAGTTTGCGAAGTGCCAGAGTGTTATTGCCTCCTCTTGGATCAGGTTTGATCATGTCAATGCCATGGAAACGGATGCCCAGTAACTCTAATTCCAAGTGTTCCTTATTATAGTGTGCCGCTAATGGATATCTGGCATCGTTGTTACGGATGGCTCTGATGTGTTCTTGCAGTCTTTCCTTTAGGGGACAGATGGTGCTCCCTACATAAATCAATCCACAGTGACATATGATACAGTACACCACCAACTTGGAATTGCAGTTGATAAAATGTCTAATGTGGTGGATTTTCTTGCTGTTATATGAAAAGGTTTTCTTTTTGTCTAAGGCAAATTGACAAATATTGCACATAGTGCATTTGTAAAAACCACAAGGTTTGATAGGCATCCATTTGTTAGTGCTAGCTAACACATGATTATTAGGTACAGGGTTCCTGATAATCGAAGGGCTGAGCCAGTTTCTTAATGTTTTGCCCTTCTTGTAAACAATACGGGGTTTCTTGCCTACATGTTTCTCCAGGTCTGTAATAGATGCCAGTGTTTCCTAAACACATTGAAGATTTTGGAACTGTTTGCATTGTATTGTGTTATTATGGCAAGCTTATTCACAGTGCTGTGTTTGGGTCTTTTTGGTTTCCTTTTTAAGGGTCGACTCTCTGGAGATTTTGTCTATTCTTTCATGTGCATTGTTCAGCAATTGATTATCGTATCCTCTTATCAGGAACCTTTTCTTAAGGATTTCAATTTCCGCTGCAAATATGCCGTCTGTACTGCAATTACGTCTCAATCTAGTCATTTCGCCATATGGAATGGCCCCAATTTGGGAAACAGGGTGGGCACTGCTAGCGTGCAGGACTGAGTTACAGGAGGTGCTTTTCCTATATAGTTTAGATTCAATTCTGTTGTTGGAAATGAACAATGTGACATCTAGGAAAGAAATGTTGTTATTACTGGATTCATAAGTAAACTTGAGGTTATATTCATTGTCATTCAAGTAAGTTATGAATTCATCAAGTAATTTGTCCCCTCCTCCCCATATCATAAACACATCGTCGATGAAACGACCCCAATAAACAATGTGATCAGTCAGGGTCGAAGGGCCTTTTTTCCAAAGATGATGTTCTTCATAGAACCCCATATATATATTTGCGAAGGAGGGTGAAAATTTTACCAGGTTCCCAGTGCACCTCTTTCTTGGATACTTCACGTACAACTTGTTCAGTGAAAATAGTCACTAACAGAAGGTGCGGACGTTTTCTCTCATTGAGAAACGCTACCACCAATATTGCTGTATAACAGTTAAAATCTAATTAAACAGCTATAGTGATACATTAGATACAATGTTGGATTGTCCTAGTTAATACGAGAAGAGCTGATCTCCATTTAAAAATACTATAAGTAGTTAGAAATACACTTTGGTAAGAAAAAAAAAATTCAGACATAAATACCAGACATCCATAGATCAATTGTCTGAGAAAGATCTTGATCTTATAGCCCACATCCAGCTCAGATAATTAGCTACAGCTATTGCAATACAAAGAAGAGTATCATTTCACAATATCCTCATTGCACTACTACATGTTCTGATTGACAGCAATCTACAGATTGGGACCAGCCACGCTTTGCGCGAAGTTGTATATGCTGGATGTTGGACTTGGCCCTTTTGGCAGGGTCATCCCTGAACTTTTTGCCTTCCTCCTGTATTTTGTCTGACCTGTTGTTGTTGGTTTTATGGCTCTGGGCACTTTACCACTGCTGTTCAGTGCTGAAGTGCATATGCTCTCCATCGTAAATTGGTGTATGGATTAGTGACTCCCTGATTGGCTAGTTTGGTTTAATTGTCAGACCCTAGTACAGTGCATGGAGTGTGCCCAAGGCTTGTAAATCAAATGCTGCTGGTGGGCTTGCAGCACTGGTTGTGTTAAATATTGCAGGGATTTGTTAACATGAGCTGAAAGCCATTTTGTATTTCTGGCAGCCATCTTGTTTGCCATGTGCTGCCACGTGCTTGCCATGTGCTCTGTCCTCCCTCAGTGTTGACTGCTCTTGTAATCTGCCTAGAAACTAACTATATTTAGCATCTTCCACCTTCGCACATGCTCAGTTGAGCTTGCAGCTGTCCTTGCAGCTGTTTCTAGTCTGTAAATGTCAGGGTGTGTTCACCAGAAATAGCAACTGTTAGCTCCTCTCACTTTGTTGTGCAGGCAGATCTTGCATGCCCATATTAGTCATTTTGCATGCTTACATCAGCCAGGACTGCCCCTTGGTCTTATGCTGACCATGCAACCCTAAGCATATATAAGGCCCCAGTTTTCTTTTCTTCTTAGACTGCCTCATTCAGTTGCTAAGGTTTCTGTGTGACGTAGTCTCCCTCATTTGAGATTAATAAAGATGTTACTTTTTTATTTCAGCTTCTGTGCCAATTTCTTCTTTGTTGGTTTAAAAGGACCAAGTATCAGTGAGACCCCTGAGAAGGTTTCTATTTTCTACAGTTGTGCCACCCAAAGAAGCAGCCTGTAAAAGTGTGTCACAGGTTCTGCCACTGCAGAACCTGTGTGCAGTCTGGTACTGCCATGTTGAATGGGCAAGTGCACCCACTTGCCAGTCCCTAAACCTTCCTTTTTCTGCCTATTAGTCACCCCTATGGTAGGCCCATGGGCAGGGTGCATTGTAGGTAAAATGTAGGACAAGCCCTAATGTGTGTGGCATGTCCTAATAGTGAATTAACCATTTTCGTTTTTCACTATTGCAAGGCTACCTGTTCCCCATAGGCCAGAATGGGCAGTTGATGATTACATCTTATAATCCTAACTGACTCAGTGAACTAGGTAGAAATTTGAGTTTAGTATGCATGAACTCAGAATGATAAAATACATCTGATAGTGGAGTTGGTTTTACATTCTGTGTTTAGAAATACCACTTTTAGAAAGTAGGTATTTTCTTGTCTAACTATCCAAGCCTTCCTCTGCTAGGTTGCGTGTTCCTTGTCTGGAGTTTGAGTGACAGGGGCTGTGGGATTCCAGGAGACAGGGTAAGTCCGCACAGGACTGAATAGAGAGATCTACATGCAGAGGGGTGGGAGGATTTGTACCTGGAACCTGAATAGGGCTGTGCCTTCCCTACACAATGCTGGCTCCACCTCCTGTGTTGCGTCTGATGTCTCTGCCCTGCACTGTGAAAGGAAAGGATTCATGTAAACAGAGTGCTCCAGGACTAACTAGAACTGGTTTGGACTAGGCAAAGGCCTTTCTGCCTTCAGAGAACAAAAAGAAACTGTGTATAAAAGAAGGGACCCAAACCCCAGAACTTTAGATCACTTTTGGGAAACAAGAAGAAACCTTGGCTGAGGAGTGGAACCAGAGAGACTGAGGAGAGACTATCCCTAAGCTTGAGTGCTGCTTTCGGAATTGGCCTGCAGTGGTTGCCTGACTGCCAAAGACAGGAGAGAGGAACTTTGTGTGTACTTTCATCAACTTGTGAAGTATCTCCGAAGGCTTGAGAAAAGAGCTTGCCTCCTGTTGAAGTCTCAAGGACAACAGACGTCACCCACCAGCTATCCAAGAGTTATTTGGAAGTGCCTGCAAATGTGTCGGACTTTCTGAGGAACTGCATGTCGCAAGGAGCGGGAAGAGCGACTCATGAGCCAGAAGCGTGACGCTGAACTGCCGCTGTAACATCACAACGCGAAAGCGCCTCGCATCGCCGGAGAAGAGGATCGACGTCGCAGCAGACGCCGCCGCATCACCCGGAAGCGTGTGGCAGGGCCTGTTGCGTCTCTCATCGTTGTCGAAGCTCCTCGCATCGCCAGAGAAGAGGATCCATAGCACATCAGATGCTGCCGCATAACCGGGAAGCATGTCACAGGGCCTGTTGGGGTCTGCATCGTGTCGCACCAAGAACAAGACAACATCTTTATTTCTGTGCACCAGATATTCATCGCTTCATGGTGTTGCGGGCCGCTTCGTCACGGAAGCGCAGTAAGAAACTGACGCATCACCTCCCCTCTCAGAGAAGAACCGACGCATCACCGTCCCCTCCGCAGCAGTAGGGAACCAACGCATCACCGTTCTTGCGTGTAAGGAACCGACGCATCACCTTCCCTGCAACACTTTTGCTGTATTGCGTTACGCATCTTAAGGTACATCGAATCAAAGTGTCACATTTTAAGATCTAAAGAGAACTAAGCTAATTCTACCATTTTAAGTACAGTATTGTGGATTTTTGTTGTTTGTGGCCTTATGTTAAATCTATATAAAAGATACTTATTTTTAATATACAACTTGTGTGGTGTCCATCTGTAGTGTTGTCACCGGGTTACTGTATGTGTTCACAAATGCTTCATACACTGCCTCTGAGATAAGCCTGTCTGCTCATGCCAAGCTACCAAGGGGGTGAGCAGGGGTTATTTTAGGAGTGTACCCTCTTACCCTGACTAGGCGCAAGGGTCCCTATTTGGTCAAAGGTACCTACCTCTGCCAACTAGAGACTCCCAAATCTAACATTGGTGGTCAGCGGTGAGGATTCTGGACTTGCATTTGTGACTCATATGGTGAACACTAAAAGTGATTGCAGACCAAAACACGACCACATACTTTTGGTAGATTGTTTTCGTGGGATTTTCTTTTTTTGCCAAGAACTGCGAAGTTTAGCCACCATGAATAAAGCAGCCTCCATAGCATCCGTTGATTCGGAAGAGGAGAGACTAGAATGCTACAACTTAAGACTGCTTAAGCATTTCTGCAGGAGATTCAAAGTTTCAATGACCGGTCTCTCCAAGAAGGAGGAGTACCAAAAGGCACTGAGGGCCTGGGTCGAAGCAAGGAATACCCCTGAGGAAGGGGCTGAGAATGCAGATGGACAGCTAGAGGGGTCATTGGGTCCAGAGGGGAGGAAAGTACCCTCCCCAGCAGGTAGCAGTGTCTCTGCCAAGAGCCTGTCCCAAGAGGAACTGGCAGAAAGGAAGGAAAGCAGGATGCTCAAGATGTAGCTTGCCAAGCTCAGATTGGGTGGGCAACTGGAGTTAAAAAATAGGAGATTAGCCCTAGAGGAAAAGAAAATACAGTTGAAGCATAAGTTGAGAATGAGGGAGCTTGAGTTAGAGCTCGAGAGGCTTGAGGCCATGAGTGTCTCAGCCCAGTATAAATAAATGTGTGTAGCTCAGAGTGTGAGCTTTTCTGAGTGGGAGGTGGAATCCATCTCAGATGGTGGCGATAAAAATGAGTTAACTAGTGCTGAGGGAGTAGTACACACATCCAGGGATGTGGCATCTGACTTGAAGGAGGGAGTTAACATACACCAGGAGGTTCTAGGACATGAGGTAGCTCCAGTGGTGCACAGTGTCCCTGAGGAGAATGGGGAAACTGACGCAGGGGTTCATGGTCCTAGTGGTGGGAGGAACACTGTACTGAATCTAGATGAGAGGTGCAGGGAGAGGGGTTCCCCCGTGGTCGAAGTCCTGGCGTGTGAGTGTGAAGACCGTCCAGAAGAGTGTGAGTTGAGTGACAGAGACAGTCAGATACTGTCTTGCCAGTCTCAAGAGAGTGGTGTGAAGTAGGTGTGCGAGGCACTGGATGGAGAGGTGAAGGATAGTTTGGTTAACCCTTGGAGGGATTTTGTAATCCAGTTGTGGGAGAGCACATTGTCTGTTTTCCAGAGCTATGCCAACACCTGTTGAAGAGTGAGTTCTCTGACCCCAGGAAGCTGACATTGGAGGCAGACCTTTTGGTGGATTCCAGAGGGTCGGGATAGGCATTGGGGAGTTATGCTAAGAGGAGTGGTTCAGGTATCTTCCAACCCAAAGTGGTGGAAGAGGTTCAGTGTAGCCCAGTTAGGTCCCGTTGTAGTATATATTTTGTATTATTATAAACTTTAATAATGCAACATTTGCACAATCTACATCAATATTAATCTGTTCAACCAGTTACATTTTTAAAATTGTAAAAAATGTATAGAAATTGTACTATGTACTAAAATACCTACCCACCCTACTGCTTTACAAGCCCAACACCCCGCTAATAATTAAAAATAATAATAATAAACTTAGAATTAACACTTCAAAAATATTACCCAAACCATAAGATAATTATTAGAAAATTCACAAATAACTAAAATAAACACTCTAATCACTTGAGCACACAAAAGCATAAAACATTACAAAATTTCACCAAAATCAATGTTCTATAAAACTATAATAAGAAACATAGTATTCCTGTCATTTGAATATTTTTTATGATATCTGTGGCTGACTGTATTTCTGAGGCAACATTAAAGTTGTGTACTGCAACTGGACCGCTGAATTCAGCAGGTAAAGCTGACTAACTTGATTTTCTAATTACAGCTCAAGAAGCCGAACTTGATTTTTCATACACTTCATTTCGTTGTTCGTAAGGTGTCATTGTACAGCAATAGTCAGTACTTCTGCCTTTAACAAATAGTGCATGGTTTATCGGTTATGTTAGCAACTCACAAATCCATTTGACTCATTTGTCAGCATCTCTGCCTTGCATATTTTGTCATGTGGATAACCGGGTCTTCTTCGCAAACTACTTTTCTTAATTTTGATTGTAGGCACACACAGACAGCACCCCCACCCATTGGGGTGCTGTCTGTGTGTGCCTACAAGAATTGAGAATGACGCATTTCTCATAACATATTCACAACATCAAAATGCTTGCAACATTGGATACCAAAAAATGCAACCCTCTGCTGCCATACATTACACCATGGTGTAGAATGCTGCTGGTCCAATAATACCCTTCAGCCCCTCACATCGGGATATGAAGAATTCTAAAATTCTAGAAGACCATTAAACTGTATCTTTAATAGATGACTGCTATCACATGTAGGAAAGAATAGAGAGTAACATGTTCCTCACATACTAAGAGATGATTCCTGTATCTCTACTGTTAGAAATTGGGTTTCTGGTTGGTAAAGGTATGCACCCTGGCCAAGCAGGAATCCCAATCTTAGTCAGGGTAAGTCAGTAACACACTCTATATTAGGCCTGTGCTAGATTGGCACAGAGGCAATGTATAAAGTATTTGTGCACATAACACCCAGTAACACAGTGAAAACACAACAAAAGGACTCCATACTGGTTTAGAAAAAGAACCAATATTTGTATGAGTAAAACAAGACCAAAACAACAAAAAGTTTGTAGTGCTTAGGAACAAATAGTGCCTACTGGAGCTATCTGGTCACACTTGACTGGTGCAAATCCAAATGTTCAGACCAACTGCGATAGAGTGTGAGTCAAATACAGAGACCAGCCGTGGCCTGCTGAAACAGTACCTTGGATGTTTCGATGCCGAAGACAATGCAGGAAGCAGCAGAGATACTAATGTGGATCCTTTTAGGGAAGGAGAGGCATCGGCTCCTAGCAGCGTAGCGTCAAAAGTGCATTGACAGTCAAGATGCGAAGCTCATTGGGGCAATGCATCGTCATCAACCACTGGCCTATAGGAGATGCATGCATCACAAAGCAATGCGCTGGTGCCGAGCCACACAGAGTCAGAGATTAGTAGGAAACAGAGAACGATGCATCGCACCATCGGTGATGCAATGTCTGCAGCTCATGCACTGGCGATGCATCGGTGTACAAGGAATTGCACCAGTTCTGATTGATGTAACACCATCAATGCGTGACATCCAGAGGCCCTGCTTGTTGCAGGTTGCAGGGGGAAGTATTTGATATCCTTGAGACTTCTGAAACAACCGGCAAGCCAACAAGCTCTTGGCGATACTTTGGTTTTGGGATGTAGAGAAGCAGGTCCAGTCCTTCTCACTCCCTGGAAAGAAGCAGCAGAAAGCCAGTCAATACAGCAAAGCAGTTCAGCAAAGCAGCAATCCGTCCTGGCAACATAACAGTCCTACTTCATGGTAGAATGTCAACAGTTTCAGAAGTGTTCTGACTTGGTGGTGTCAGAGGTCCAGTATATGTATTACGTTGAGCATTTGAAGTAGGGAGACTACAAAGAGATGCATTTGAAGCACACAGGACCCTGCCTTTCCTGCCCTGACTCCAGACTCACTACAGGGGGTATGCAGCCCTTGGGGACAGTACATAACCCTTTCAGATTTGTCAGCTCCTCCCTCTCATCCTGCTCAGGATAACCCATCAGCATGCAGATGATCACCCCAGTCACACCTACACTTCCTCTGTGTGTGTCTATCTAATGGGGATGCAGGAAGCCAGCTATCGCCCACCCCAGATGTATATTTCAAAGGTAGGTTGAAGGCACCAAATGGTTATAGTAAGAACATTCCAACTTTCTAGAAGTGGCATTTTCAGAATTATAATTTATAAACAAAATTCACCATAAGCTGTGTTTCTGCACTGGGATTCTAGAGACAACTAAGTTTGGGGGTCCCATCTTTTTAGAAATTTTACTCATAAACTGGAAAAAGGCAATCCCAATGTTATCATCCTATGGAAGAGAAACGCCTTGCAGTAGTGCACAACAAATGTAAGAGTTTTTCACATGTAAAACTTGAAAGTAAATATCCTACTTGTTAAATACACTGCACCCTGCCCAAAGGCTGTCCAGGGCCTAACTCAAGGGTGACCTATATGTAAAAAAAGGAAGGTTTTGGCCTGGAAAGTAGGTTAACTTGTCAGCTTAAAATGGCAGTTTAAAACTGTACACACAGGCTCTGCAATGGCAGGTCGGAAACATGTTTAAAGGCTATTTAAATGGATGGCACAAGCAGTGCTGCAAGTCCACTAGTAACATTTGAATTACAGGGAAAGTGTAGTGTACTTTACTAGGACCTTATAGGTAAATACAATATGATAATTATGGTTAAACCAAAGTTACCATATTCTAAGTAAAGAGCATATGCATATTAGCATAGGTTAGCACTGGTAAAGTGCCCAGATTCCTAAAGCCAACAAAATCAAGGTCAGAAAATGTGGGATTGACCTTTCAGCAAGGGCCATTTCCAACATCTATCTTTGCATCTACTTAGAGTCACTACTGGTATTGTTGACACCGGAATGCCCCCTGCATTGCATGGTGTTGTTGCTCCTCCACCAAGTGCCAAACTGCATGTATCTGGCATCCCTTTTTTGGCATGCTAATCTCTCTTCTTATGCCCGAAAGCCTAAGTTTGCTCTTAGAAAAGACTCCTGAACACGAAGGGGTGTATCAAGCATGCGCTCCATAATGACTGAGGACTCTATCCTTGTCAAAAATTCATGTGTGTGGAGCAGTGGTGATAGTATGTTATGTATTCCCAATCCTAATGTGACCAGTTCCTCTACCTCTGTGACAGGAATCGAGGCCTTCTTGTCCATTCATATAATGTTTCATTGTTATAGATGAACCTAAATCTTTGCACAAACAATCTGAACAGTGTATGCTGTTGTGTGTGGTCCGAGCTTTACACATATAAGTAAGTGTCTGAAAAAAACTCGAGTGACACAGGCCTTTGGGTATTATTATGGAAGCCCCTGGCTAGAGCGGATGAGATAAATTCACGCTGCTTCAACGAATCGTTTTTACATTCAATCATTTCATTTTAAACTGTGGGGGAAGGAATTTGAACATTGGGGGAATTAATTTGTTGTGTGCTTTCAAAAAATTGTTTTTGAATATCTCTTGATTAGTCCACTTTTAACTAAAAAGCGTGCACGTCGCACTTTTACTGTATTCTTATTCCGGGAGGCAGGGCGCTTGTTTTATATTAGCCATCTTTGAATTTTCTGTGCTCTAGTGGTTGGGTGGCACCAGTATTTATTGTGCCTGCCACTGTGGACGCACAGTGGGTGAGATGAGTTCACGCTGCTTGAACAAATCTTTTTTACTTTCAAATGTATCTTTTTAACCTGTGGGGGAATTAATTTGATATGTGTAGGCCTTCCTGTTTTCAGTTTCTATTTTTGGTCAATTCTGTTGGGGTTTTTTCAGTGTCTTCAATACCTTAAGACAAAAGTGGTTTTCAGTGGTTAAACATTTTTGTGCCATTAAAAACAACAGAAACAGTGTTTTTTCTGGTGTTTATGGAATGTTTTTCATTATTGCTTGCTTTCTTCACTGACTGTGCATGTGTATAGAAAATGTGCATACAGGGTAAATTAGGTCCAAATATATTTTTATAAATCAAACTTAATGTAGTACACCGTACAATATTTCTTTAGTGTGTCTTTGATCATACATGTTCACTCTTGCCTTCCCTTGTAAACGTTTATCTGTGAAAAGGCCCTCTCAGCATTGCCACTTTAGATGGGCAAAGCCAAAATAGCCAGTACACAATTTGCTAACTCTTGCAACTGACCTAGCTTTCCATGCCAATTCTGGTGCAACTGAAGATTGGAATTCTCTGGGACAGACTCTGCAACATATGCACTGAACTGGGTGCATGTGCCCTCAGTAATTGAAAGAGTCAGAAATGAGGCAGTACTTTTCAAAAACTGGAGAAAATTCGATTTTACGGAAGGGATCTAGAACTTGTGCAGAGTAACTCAGTGAGGCTTCATTGACTTCAAATGCAATGGTTGGCAAATGGACGTTTCCATGCATCATTGCAAGCCATTTCTCATGCGGTATACACTCAAAATATAGAGTAAAAAATATCGAATTGCATTAATATTGAGTAAAAAATATACAGTGAACAGAAAATAGAATGGACAGAATATAGACAACAAAAATATTGAATGTAATGGACAAAATATCAAATGGACAAAATACAGACAACAAAAATATCGATTTTGAGCTAAGTAAGTTAATATCGATTTACATAAATATAGAAAGTCAAAATATCAAAGTATATAATATAGATGTTAAATATATCGATTTTTTAATAATATCGAATGTTATTTTTTAAAGTGTTTTTTATGTTAGTATATGTGTGAAAAGTGTATATTTATTTTATATTTTATTTTAAGTAATGAATTTTATGGTATTTAATTTTTGCGTAATTTAATTCTGTAGCGGGTTGTGGGTTTATAGTGGAATAGTGTGGGAAGTAATTTAATTATAATTGATTAAATGTTTTAATTTATTTATTGGTATTTATCTTGAATTAATTGTTAATTAATGTTTAATTGGTAACTAATTAAATTATAATTGGTAATTAATTTTAATTAATTGATTAATTGATAATTATGTTAATTTTATTAATCTATTTTCTGTAGTGGGTTGTGAGTTTATAGGGGTATAGGGTGGGAAGTAATTTAATTATAATTGATTAAATGTTTTAATTTATTTATTGGTATTTATCTTGAATTCTTAATTAATTTTTAATTGGTAATGAATTAAATTATAATTGGTAATTTATTTTTATTAATTGAATAATTGATCATTATGTTATTTTCGTTAATTTATTTACTGTAGTGGGTTGTGGGTTTATAGGGGAATAGGGTGGGAAGTAATTTAATTGTAATTCATTACATTTTTAAATATATTTATTGGTATTTATTTTTATTAATTGTTAATTATTTTTCAATTGCTAATTAATTAATTTAAATTGGTAATTAATTTGTATTAATCGGTAATGATTTTTAATAAATACTTTTTATTTGTATTTTTAATTGATTAATTAATATATTGTATTAAATTGGTAATTATTTTTAATTAATTTGTAATTGGTATTAATATATATATATTTTTAATTAATATATGAAGTATTTACTTTCCCTACTGTTGCACTCACTGGAGTGAGAACAGTAATTTTTCCCCCTACGCTATCCAACGCTTTCCCTACTGTTGCACTCTCTGGAGTGGGAATAGTAATTTTTACCCCTACGCTATTCAACGCTTTCCCTCCTATTGCACTCACTGGAGTGGGAATAGTAATTTTTACCCCTACGCTATCCAACACTTTCCCTACTGTTGCACTCTCTGGAGTGGGAATAGTAATTTTTACCCCTACGCTATCCAACGCTTTCCCTACTGTTGCACTCACTGGTGTGGGAATAGTAATTTTTACCCTCCCATTATCCAACGCCTTCCCTACTGTTGCACTCACTGGAGTGGGAATAGTAATTTTTACCCCTACGCTATCCAACGCTTTCCCTACTGTTGCACTCTCTGGAGTGGGAATAGTAATTTTTACCCCTACGCTATCCAATGTTTTCCCTACTGTTGCACTCACTGGAGTGGGAATAGTAATTTTTACCCTCCTGCTATCCAACGCTTTCCCTACTGTTGCACTCTCTGGAGTGGGAATAGTAATTTTGACCTCTACGCTATCCAACGCTTTCCCTACTGTTGCATTCTCGGGAGTGGGAATAGTAATTTTTACCCTCCCGCTATCCAATGCTTTCCCTACTGTTGCACTTACTGGAGTGGGAATAGTAATTTTTACCCTCCCGCTATCCAATGCTTTCCCTATTGTTGCACTCTCTGGAGTGGGAATAGTAATTTTGATCTCTACGCTATCCAATGCTTTCCCTACTGTTGCACTCTCTGGAGTGGCAATAGTAATTTTTACCCTCCCGCTATCCAATGCTTTCCCTACTGTTGCACTCTCTGGAGTGGGAATAGTAATTTTTACCCCTATGCTATCCAACGCTTTCCCTACTGTTGCACTCTCCGGACTGGGAATAGTAATTTTTACCCCTAGGCTATCCAACGCTTTCCCTACTGTTGCACTCTCTATAGTGGGAATAGTAATTTTTACCCCTACGCTATCCAACGCTTTCCCTACTGTTGCAATCTCTGGAGTGGGAATAGTAATTTTGACCCCTACGCTATCCAACGCTTTCCCTACTGTTGCACTCTTTGGAGTGGGAATAGTAATTTTTACCCTCCCGCTAGCCAACACTTTCCCTACTGTTGCACTCTCAAGAGTGGGAATAGTAATTTTTACCCCTACGCTATCCAACGATATACCTACTTTTCTACTCTCTGGAGTGGGAATAGTAATTTTTACCCCTACGCTATCCAACGCTTTCCATACTGTTGCACTCTGTGGAGTGGGAATAGAAATTTTTACCTTCCCGCTATCCAACGCTTTCCCTACTGTTGCACTCACTGGAGTGTGAATATTAATTTTTACCCTTGCGCTATTCAACGCTTTCTCTACTGTTGCACTCACTAGAGTGGTAATAGTAAATGTTACCCTTTCTGCTATCCTACGGTAAAAATATTTTATATTTATATGTATTATTAAATCAATTTGTATGGTTTTTTTTTAACTTACATTAATTATTTATTCATTTTAAGGTTATTTAAGTATTTTAAGTATGTTTAAGTTAATTATATTTATTATTTCATTAATTTTTAATTACTTTAAAGCATTTTAAAAAAATCGATATTTTGACTAACTATATTTTTTACATCAATATTTTTGATTCAATATTTTTGTACTAACCTGTTTGGAGATAGGAAGGCTATATTTTGGCATTCTATATTTTTTTATCAATATTATGGTAGTTCTATATTTTTGTCATCGATATTGTTTCAGTGATCCTTCTCATGCATTGTAAAATAACATTTCCAAGTGCCAAGAATTCTAACATGAAACATGTTACCGTGTCAAAGTCATTGAAAGTGTCGCCCAGCCTACTCTGAAGGAGATGTTTCAAATCTACACCAATTACACGGAACACTTGGTAGACAAGGGTGTCCTCAGACTTTAGTTTTTTGAGTATGTCCACAATGGCAACCATGTTTTCCAGTAAACATCTAAGAATGCAGTAGAATGTACCTTTTTCCACTTCACTATCAATATGCAACCAAAGATCCTCACATTTCTTGAATTTGTCATCCTCACTAAGCAAAAATTCTGTAAACGGTCACCACATGGATAATGTAGCATTCACGGCCTCTAGGACTGAGAATCACCAATTAAATGACCCAGTTGGGATGACTGATTCTTGGATGCCACACAAAGCACAAAATTAGAAATATTTGCATCTTAGTTCCAGCGCATAATGAAACAGTGCACCAGAATGGGCTACAAAGTCAATAGCATTCTTCATTGACTCTGAAGGTTGTAAAGATGATTTCAGCAAACCATCTAGCAAGTGGCAAAGATCTCTTACAGGGAAGCACTTCGGCTCAGGTATCGATTTTGACAGGTCATAACACATTTTTTATATAAGTAGCTGAATTACTGAAAATACAAAGAAAATCACTCCAATCTTTGTTGAACTTGGTAAGAACTTTTTGCAGCAGTATTCCAAGTGACACTCTGATCCATGTTTTTCAAAAGTCTGGTGTCATATTTTCACCACTATCTCAGTTGCTTGGTGACAGCAGTCTTTTCACATATACCTGTCACTACACCTTATATTGAATGATTAAAGCCTGGGGTGTTTGGCAATTCACCTATTATGAATACTGGTTTGCTAGAAAAGGGGTCTGATGTATCAAAGGGTTTTACTCATTCTCTGTCTCTGAGTAAATGTGATGCTACATACTGGGAAAGATTCTTATGAAACCAGCTGCCATTGTATCTATCAGTGAAAGAATCAAATGTAGCCAAAATATCAAATATAATTTCGATATTTCCTGATATGCTACAGTTCATAAAACAATTAAATAAGACCTAAAACATGTTCTAAATCCTGCATCTTTAGACCAAAGACAATATTTTAGTGACATCCCTAAACAACAAACTCAAGCAGAATAATGTTATCCCAGTCTTTCTTGCTGCTGCCTTGTATTACAAAGTTATATTGTATTGGAGCCTTCAGGAATGAATAAAAAGGACGCTTTCACTCACCTTTTCCTTTCTTTAAATGGCATTTAGTTTGTGGTTGTAAATGTGTTTTTTCAGTGTTTATATGTTTACACTGGGAGGGCTAATTTCTTTTTGGCAGGGATTTATCAGTTATTATAGGTTCAAACCTAAAACAGGACAGCCTATATATGTGCCTTTAAAGGTTATTTTAGAAAATCTCTTGATTAGTCCTCTTTTAACTAAAGAACTTGCACGTTGCACTTTTACTGTACTCCTCTTCCGAAAGGCAAGATGTCCATTCTAGAGCGACCATCTGTCAATTTTCGGTGTTCCAATGGTTGGCAGGCACTAGTATTTAATTTGCCTGCCACCGTGGATGCAAGCCCATCTGCACCCGTCTGCATCCGGAATGTAGCCAGCGACAGCCACACTGCTCGAAGTCAATCAGGTATTTCCATGTCATCTGACTTTTTGAAAACACTAAACACTGTTGCCCATAACTGTGAAACCTGTTTAGTGCCTAATAATATGAAGGGCCCTCTAACTTGCAGAAAATGTGGAACCGAGCTTGGGCCCCTTGTTGAACCGCCAAATGTTCCAAATAACAGTCCATTAGTAAATCTTCTATGGGGGGGGTTCATTAATGCCCACTACTTGTGCAAACATGCTCAAGATACACATCACTTGATTACTAATTCCCAGCTTGACTTTAATTTTATTATAGCATCATAGCTTGAGGTTTGTTGTAACCCAGACATTGCACAGGCCCTACCCCTCGAATATATCATCTGCAGACAGGAAAGGAAACAGACTTGTGGGGGTGGACTTGTCATTATCTATCGAGACTCATTCCAATGCGTTAACTTCAACTTCCTACATTTGAAAGTGGTGAAAAGCCTTGGTTTCTGTTTCAAGCTTAATGGATCTCTCTCCATTGCGGGAGAGATTCACATATCATCCCTCTGGCCCCAGTTCTGGCTTTCTAGACTCTTTGTAATTGTAATTGTAATTGTAATTGTAACGGTATTTATTGAGCGCGATTGCTGCCCATAGGCGTCCAAGCGCTGAGTTGACCAGTAAGTGACGGAGGGGGAAGCTAAGGTACATAGGATTTGACACCCGCACTTGATTCCTATACCATAGGTATACCTATACCATACCATAGGTATTCCTATACCATAGGTATACCATAGGCCTTCTAATTCTTCGGTATTCTAAGTTTACCCTCTTGGGGGACTTTAACCTCTGTCTTGAGTGTAGAAATAAACCTGGAGCAGGCACTTTGGAGACCTTCATGCTTCATCAATTGGTGCTACTACCCACACACCGGGCACGACATATACCAGACTGTGTTTGCTCTAATCTCTCAACCCTTACAGCTAAAACCCCTACTTCTCAGGGCTGGATGGACCATATGCTAATCCAATTTAACATTACTTCTCCTACAGTTAGCCCTTCCCCTACCTCCTTAGCATCCACCCCGCTAAGGATTCGCAAATGGATGCAGCAGATGACCAACCCCATTTTGAGTAAAAGTGCATCATCTTCTATACCCACTCTATGAGGAACACTACTGAAGATGTACGGCATTTTAAGTCCTGGATCTACAAGGTCAGTGACAAATTAGCACCACTAGTTCAAATAGAAAAGAAACACAATCCCAACGCCTCAGCTGCTTGGTACACTCAGGCATTGGCAGACTACCATCCCCACTGTAAACAGTTAGAGCAGAGGTGGAGAAGAGCTTACAAAACAGTTCAGAGTGTCCCCTAAAACCTACCACTCGCAAATCAAATCAGCTAAAACAGATTTTTCTAAGCAAATAACAGATGCCCAACAAGATAAAAAATCCACCTTTACAATTGCCCAATTGCCAAATCCTTCCCACTTCCAAAAGCCCTAGACAAATATATCCTCCTTCGGACCCTATGTATTCAGATTTCTTAATTTTTTGAAGAAAAACAATTGAAACATTCAAAAAGAGTTTAGTACTACTCATACAACTCCTATGCAGAGTTAGATCACACATGTAGGACCATCCCTCCAAGCCTACCATAGCATTAGCATCAATCAGTCCCAACAAACAATTCTAGCATGTACATCTGGCTCCCCTTTTGATGCCTGCCCCCCTATTGTTCTCAATGCCATTATGGACATTGTTAATCCAGTAATTAATAAAATAATAAACTCTTCACTTGCCACACCTGAAGTCCCTGCAGATTGGAAACTTGCTGCAGTCAAACCATTTCAGAAGAAACATGTAGCAGATCCCTCTACCCTCTCAAACGTCATCCTATCTCTCTACTTCCTACCCTTCGTAAGATTGCTGAAAAACTGGTTAATAACCAGCTAACAAACTTTCTGTAAGAAGCTAATATTCTGCACCCCCGACAGTCGGGCTTCCATCCTAAATATTTGACTGAGTCATCACTATTGGAAATTGCAAATACCTTAAAACTAACCCTGGACTCCGGGAAGAATGCAGTGCTGATATTGTTGGACCTATCAGCCACATTCAACACCATCTCATATGACACACTATTACATCACATAAAAAGTTGTGGCATATCCCATCTTGCCCTGGTTGAAATCTTTCCTCTCTGACTGTAGGGAAACTGTAACTCAAAGACCATATCTATCAATGGAACAACCCATCACCTCAGGCGTGTCGCAGAGCTCTTCTCTTAGCCCTGTACTATTTAACATCTACATGGCTCTACTCATCTCGATGATATCATCCTTTGGCATTGATACAACTTCATACACTGATGAAACACTGCTGATCTTAGTCCTATACAAATATTCAAATGACTCAGAGTACAACTTTATGTTATGCCTAACCAAAGTAATCCGTTGGATGCAAGTCAACAACCTTACATGTAATGCAGACAAGACGGAAATCACGCTAGTAGGGAAATTAAACTCTTTCAACCCGGCAGTATGGTGGCCTCTTAGTGCTCTCATTGTCATAGATGACTTTATTCAGAGCCATAAAAAACATCCATAAAAGCATTTACACAGATAAAAAACAACAAACATCAAATTCATTTGAGTACATTTAAAAAAGTGTTAGAAACGATGTCTTCATAAAAAGCTAGGTATTAAAAAGACGACTAATTAATTAAATCTGGAACATGTAAGAAATTGTAGGCATGTTGACATATTGCTAAAAGACCAGTAGTACCCACAATTCCATTATACATTTATATAAATATAATCTTAACATGGTTAAAGTGCATTTGTACCATGGCTCGTTGGTATATATTCCCAATTATTATACTCTATATTGTGCCTGTTGTAATTTTCTTTCTCGCAAAATAAAACTGCCCAGAGAAATGATGACATAGTACAACATATCTCTGGAGTTGGTAACGACTCTAAGTACAAATATGCAGGACAGCATTGTTTAAAACTTATGTGCCTTATAATTGGAAAAATATACAGCTTTCTATATTTCGAATAAAATTTACACAAAAGGACCTTATGCATGGTGGTCAGGCGCAGCCTTCCATCGCACAGACAGTTTACCAGATCAAGCGCCCAACCTTTCATTGAGGGAAAGGTACATAATCTGTGAAATACATCAAATCTTAGGCGTGTAAGAACAATCTATGCCATGAGTTTAAAACAAATGTACAATAATGCTGCAATTAAAAGTGGATAAATATCATTTGATTGTGTAAAACAGAAGATTCCAGGAGTTTGCTTGTCAAGCTAAGCTTTTCCAGATGAGCCACCACCCCTGTTTTCAATGTCATTCTGCTAATAGTAGTTAGGTTTATCAAAATATTCTGGATAGGCCATGTCACAAAGGAACCGCTGGACATACATCAACCATGGGATAGTCTTATATGCACTTAATTTCAGACAGTTGGTAATTACAGCTCGGTCGAGGTCTGTGTAGTCTGAAGTCCATATTTTGTGCCACAACAGTATTGGTTCCAGCTTGATTAAATTAGTGAGAAAGGGTGCGTTTAGTTCAGAGTGGAATACATAGGCTGAGGTGAAGTGAGCAGCGTCTTCAGGGCTATTGGGGTGCATGCCATTAATACCACATCCTCAGCGTAGAGTAGGGCTTGGATTGGACGTGTGCCTATTTGTGGAAGATCTTTAGAAGTAGTCCCAAGCTCCTCCCTCACACTTTATATAAAGTGAGAACAGGAAGGGAGCTAAGACACACCCCTGTCTCACCCCTCTCTCCGCGCCGAAGGCCCTGGCACGTTCTACTCCAGCCCCATACCTTACCCTGACTCTGCATCATGTGTATAAGTCCCTTAAAAAGCTGATTATAGGTCCCTCTACCCCCATTTCTTAGTGTTTTCCCCACAGCCTAGCATGTATTACACAATCAAGCGCCTTGAGACCCTTCCGGGTGAGTAGTGTGCGATATAAATGCCTTGATTGATTGATTAATTGATGTAAGGTCAACAAAGGCTAAATACAAATTCCCCTTCTGTATTCTTACGTATTTTGCAATGATCATATTTAAATTAAGACTCTGCTCAAATGGCCCAAACCCAGGTCTGAATCCATATTGCAGATATGTGTGTTTCTCGTTACTTTCTGCCCAATGTTGTAGTCTCTCCAGGATTATGACGCCTGCTACTTTTGCTAGGGAGTCGATCAGGGAGATCAGCCTGTAACACGCTGGGTCTAGGCGATCCCTTTTTTATAAATTGGTTCTATGATTGACTTTCTCCAGGACGGGAGGAAGCCTACCAGACAAGAAGCCCTTAGTACTTGGGTCATCAAGGGTCCCCACAAATTCGTATTATCCGTGTATAGATCAGCCATGATTTAGTCTGGCCCTGCTGCTTTCCTGTTCTCACTTGATTGAATTGCTTTATTGACTTCTTTTTGTGAAAATCAGAGAACGGAAGGGGTTTGAGACAAGATTTTGTTTTCCTTTATTACTAGTCCCTGGTTTTGTGGCTTTGTTTTGTCGAGTACAGAATAAGTACCGACAAAATACTCAATCCATTCTTCCTCCAGGATAGCGGTCTCAATTTTAGGGGACACCTCTTTGCTCCATGGTGTAGAATTGATTATCTTCCAAAACATTCTCTCATCATTACCCACAGTAGCCTCCTGTAGAGACTCCTAGGCTGATTCTCTCAAATATAGTCTTCTCCTCTTTACTTTTTGTTTATATTCTAATATGCACTGCTGGACATCCCTATTGCACCTAGGCATTTTATGTAGTGCCTCCTTCAAGCTTTTATGGGCTTTAGTGCATACCATCTCAAACCACCCTTTTTCTCTTTTTTGTCTTCCCGCTAGGGGCAAAAGTCTCTGTTTTAACTCTTTTGCAAACGCCCAAAAAGCTCTGATGATATCTTTGGGGATGTATATTCATTTAGGCATAAGTAGAAGTCATCTTTATCATTGGTTATTAACTGTGCAAGGAAATTGTCTGGGATGATCTGTATCCAGTTCAAGATGTAGCCTTTGCGCCTTACCAATTCAGTCCCTTCTACCTGTGGTACTACATTATTATTATTAGTTTGTTTAAAAAAAGGGTGCAGTTGCTAATTAAAGACTCAATGGAAAGTGATCACTTAGTGCAATTTCTTGTGTAGTATAGTTAAAAAAGGAACCTGCACAGTGATTTGACAGCAAAACATGATCAATATTGCTGTTATTAGTGGGCCCATTATAAGTTCTCTTTCGGTGCGCGTAGGGTATTGACATTTCATTTGCGAATGACAAATTGAATTTACATATTAATTTGCTTAGTTTATTACCATATATGCTATGTACAAAGTGTGAGTGGTCTGTCTCTTCCTTATTTGTCATTCCGCAGATTTGTCCTTTATTAAAATCCCCCCATAGGACTGTGAAAATGTTATTATTACCCTCAATGATGTGCTCTACATCCTTGTTTAGTTCCTGTAGTGTGTCAGTAATTACTCTCAAAGTGGCATTGATGTAAAAATGAATTATCACTAAACTAGCATACCCTTTTGCACTACACACTATTACACGATAAAATGGGTTATTTGTCATAAAGTCAATTTTAGTAAATTGTAGGGTATTCGCTATATAGGTGCACAAACCTCCCTTAGCCCTTCCATGAGTCGAAGGTATTGCTTTAGTGAAGTATGACCTACACCCATTTATATGGATAACCTCGGGAAGCCATGTCTCTTGCAGACATACAATTTGGTATTTCCTTATAAAATCATCCAATTCCGTGGATTGTATTTTACCACTTAAACCCGCCACATTCCAGAACGTGCAGCCAAAGGATTCAGTTGTGAGTTGAACTACTTTCTCTCTGTCAGTATCTGTCGTGGTGATTTGTACCTTATGGTTAGTTATTTGCAGAGCTATTTGTTTCCTCAATGCAATATCTTCATGTATTGTCAAAGAATTTGTGACAATGTCTGTGTGCACTAGGTTTTCATCATCAAGGCTTATCTGTAATTTGTCACCTCCTGTCAGGTTGACCCCCTCCTTAAGTCAATCAAGGCCATCCAATACAGTTAAGCTTTAAAACCTGTTGTGGGTTGGGATTCTAAAGTTTAAACATGTTGATCTCTGTTCATACCTTTGCTGCCACTGTGTATGTATTTCTTAGATTCAGGGGCTGATAGAAATAGCCAGGAGGACATACTTCAATGCGATTTACATAGGCGCCAAATGCCCCAATGCTATTTAGTACTGCTTCCACCAGCTGAGGACATTTAAAGTTCACTACCATGGAATCACCACTCTGAGTTTTATTTCCTCCCCCTACCTACTTAATTACCTAACCATCTTAAACTCTCAAAATATCTGGTCAGTTAAGCATGTTCTCACCCCTCTCCAGTTTAGGGCCTTATTTCTCAGTGAGATCCAATTCTCATTATCATTATGTATTGGGGAGGGAGGAGACATTCGTCAAGACTACCACATAAGGGGCAGCTGCTAGCAAAAGGTCCAAATGTTAATTAACCTTTTCCCTTGGTTCTTTAGCTTGGTTGGTAGCCGCTGGGATTACCTGAACGCTTCCATTCTCACTTCCCTTCTCATTCCTATTCCTGTCCCCTCCACCTGATCTTAACCTTGCTGGTAGATTCAGCTAGTACTACGGGAAAAAGCAGGGGGTCTGCTTTATGAGGGTCCTTATGCTTTTGGCCTGCTGAGAAAATTGTCAAAAGTTCTAGACAAGAGCTGGTTCTACCTTCAACTTTAGTTTGTCTAGCTTGTATTGTTCCCATAGTTTCTTTCACATATTGATCAAGTGTTTGAAAAGCCTCAGTTGAACTATCTAATTTTTTAATAATTACATAGATTTTTGGGTCTGAAAGAGTAGTCAATGCAGTTACCTCTGTATGGGCCAATCCCTGGGTGGGAGAACTACCCTTGCTATTCCTAGAGCAATTTTTTCTATGTGGAGGTGGTGCATTCTGGGTACGGGCTTTTTTCTTGACACATTCTGGTAGAGGGGAGTTAGATTTAGTTGGGTATATACTGTCATCTATGTATTGTATACAGCCATTTTCCCAATTAACGACTTCCCCTTCATGCTTCCTTTGCTTGTTAATTTGCCTCCCTTTTGAACGTTGGAATTATTGTGTTCCCTCTCCATTGTATTTTTATTAATCTTAGTGGGTACTTTATTCTCATTCTCCCTTGTGGATATGGTCTCTAGGCTAGCACTACTAATAGTCTACTGCTTAGTTGCAGGGGGCCCTATTTTAATACTAGCCAGCTTATCGCTTCCCCTCCTGCTAAGAAGAGATTCTTCGACAGTTGAGATCTGTTTTTCTATAGCTACCATCGCCCCAGATATATATTGTAATAGGGATGCTGTGTCTTATCTGGGGAAGCGGCTTTTCCACCCGTGGCTAGATGCTTTCGTTTGCCCATATTGGCAATAAGCGGCTTAAATGTCTCCAGTGTATATTGATCTTACAAAGATGGACAAGGAAGGTGGTACTCGCTAGTGATCAGCAGCTTTATAAGGATGAAGGAACAGATCAAGCTTATCAGAGTTATCACGATGTAACTCAAATTATCAAAAATGTTTGCCTGCTAACTCCACTTCTTGTGTGTTGTTCCCCTGGGGGTAACTGTCCTTAGTCAAATAGCCCCCCTCACCACACAATATCTTTACACTGACGCAAGAGAATAAAAACAGCCACGTATACCTATTAGTGTCTATCACAGTCCTTAAGCTGATTAAAAAAATCAACAGGGTTAGTGAACCAGGCCTTTTGAGTCAAATATAAATAGACATCTGCAGATATGTTTTGAGAGTGGTACCTTGTTCTATGTAGTCCAACCATCCCGTCTGGCTTTATTGGCCCAAAGCAAAATGGCTACTTCCAGTGTAAGGGTACTCCCATTGCATTATGATGCTTAATTAATCAGTCACGTTACAATAAAGGGGTTGACCCCATGGTACTGGGACCTGGGTGTCTAGTGTTGCATAGATAGGGGTCCCAGACTATGTATCATTTGCATATACAGAAAACCTTACAAAGTATTGTGTACATATAACTCGTACCACAACTTTATGAGTGATGTTATTTATTCACACCCTCATTTTCATACATTTTATGTATAGTACATATTCAGCATAAATACATGTGCCCGTAGTAGAAAAGGAAAAGGGGGGAAAAAGGGGAAGGTGTTTTGTGAAGATCAAGGTAGTGAGTTGACAGTTGTAGTAGGTGCATGTGATCAAACAAAGTTTGACTGGTTTGTATCACATGGGCACATAAATTGTTGCCACAAACATTGGTAGATATACATGAAGTCCTATCCCATATGGTCTAACACAGTATTAACACTTTGTTGAAGATGGGTAGGTTTGTTAAAAAGACAGTCGACGTTTCGACCCCTGTGCGGTGCAGGTTCAGTTGCATCTTACAGTGGGGTCTTCTTCAGGATCAGTACGTGGTGTAAGATAAGGGGGGCACCAAAATACCACCCGGTATCTAGGGTAGTGATGATAGTGAAGGAAGGGCCAGCCGGCTCCTCTGTGGGCGAGAGCGGGTTACTGCCTTAGTTCAGCCCACCTGTTTCAAATGTGCATTTCCAGCGTGCGTGACCTCCGTAATTTTACAGTGAGGCTAATTATTTCCAAAATACTTGGGCATCCCATGCATATATTGTTGCAGGGATTCCGTTCTCATACAGAACATGGACTTAGTACACCTCAGGTAACGTGGAACACATGAAAACTCTTTTGTTATACAATCATTTCAATCCAATACAAGGAGTAAATGAGGACGCGTGCACATTTGAAATGTTTATTTACTATTGCAGTGTTCTCAAGCGCAGTATTTTAGCTAATACAAGCAAACATATTATAAGAAACAAAGTAATCAGCATAGTCACTAGTCCATAGAATACAAAAGGTGAGAGCATGGTAAAATGCTAAAACGGATAGGGTTCAATAACACCTAATTCTCACCCTCCCTAGCTAGTATATTACTTTATATCTAAGAAGGTCTCTTTGGGTTTTAGCAGGGCGGGCCCATACCTCAAGATCCTAGTGGTAAGGGATCACATCATCTTCCACCAGCTCTCTGCATGCGAAGCACCATCAAGTGTGTGTGTATGCTCTGTGCAAAGCCATATAAAACTCGCCTAAAGCCAGAAGTTGGCCGCAGCTGCATGTTTGTTATTTCAAGGAACGTGCGAAGATTAGACCTCACAACAACCACTGTGTTGAGATATCCTTGAAGGTTCCAGCACTCACTGTACAGACACAGCTCACCAAGCAAGGCTGATATCAGAGTAACAACATATTATTCTTGTGTGAATCAAAACATTCTACTAGGCTCAAAGCTAAAGCAACAGATATGTGTCGTGCGCAGAAGCAGCAGAAAGGTAAAATGACGTTTAAACACCTAATAAGCTCATGCTAACTTAACACAGCATATAGGTAAAGTATATCTATATGACAATATCGCGGGTGCTGCCGTTACGAATCCAAACGATTAATCAGCACCCGCGGTATATATGCATGGGATGCCCAAGTATTTTGGAAATAATTAGTCTCACTGTAAAACTTCGGAGGTCATGCGCGCTGGAAATGCATGTTTGAAACTGGCGGGCTGAACTAAGGCAGTAACGCGCTCTTGCCCACAGTGGAGCCGGCTGGCCCTTCCTTCACTATCATCACTACCGTAGATACCAGGAGGTATTTTGGTGCCCCCTTATCTCACACCACATCCTAGTCCTGAAGAAGACCCCACTGTAAGGTGCAACTGAACCTACACCGCACAGGGGTCGAAACGTCGACTGTCTTTTTAACAAACCTACCCATCTTCAACAAAGTATTAATACTGTGTTAGACCATATGGGATAGGACTTCATGTATATCTACCAATGTTTGTGGCAACAATTTATGTGCCCATGTGATACAAACCAGTCAAATGTTGTGTGATCACATGCAACTACTACAACTGTCAACTCACTACCTTGATCCTCACAAAACACCTTCCCTTTTTTTCCCCCTTTTCCTTCTCTCCTACGGGCACATGTAATTATGCTGAATATGTACTATACATAAAATGTATGAAAATGAGGGTGTGAATAAATAACATCACTCATAAAGTCGTGTTACGAGTTATAAGTACACAATACTTTGTAATGTTTTCTGTATATGCGAATGATACATAGTCTGTAATTGATCAGTCACTGCAAAAACACTTTACTCCTCAGTAGCAGATATAAAAGGGAAACCTTAAAGACCATCCACATTTTCCAGGTGACTTAACCACAAACTCAAGTGGGGGCAGCGTCGCCCTGACACCTCCTGTTGTCGAAGGGTGCAGGATGGGCTCGCCCTTGGCCCGGGCTTCGCCAGGGTGCAGCCCGCATGCTTCCCGTGCTGTGCAGGCCTGCTGCAGGCTTTTTTAGCCTCCTGGCACTCACTATAATAACGTTGGTGGCACAACCCGCAAAGCATGCTGGGGACTGTAGGCCTGGTCCCTTCTCTGGCCGTATGGATGCCAATTTGGCAGTATGGATGGTGGTATCAGTAATCACGGGCTCCCGCGCCGTGGGGGCCCGCTGCTGGCTTCATGCGCCTCCAGACGCACTTGATGATCACGTTAGCGGCGTGACCCCCAAAGCACTCTAGGGACTGTAGGCCAGGTCCCCTCTCTGGCCCCTGGTTCAATTTGGCAGTGTGGATAGTGGTATCAGTAATCACAGGCTCCCATGCCGCTGGTGCCTGTTGCAGGCTTTATGCGCCTCCTGGCGCTCCCATTGGTAATGCTGGTGGCGCGTCCTGCAAAGCAAAATGGGGACTGTAGGCCTGGTCTCTTCTCTGGCCTCTGGTTCAATTTGGTGATGTGGATGGCAGTATCAGTAATCACAGGATCTCCTCACACCCAACACTGTTGAGGTGGTAAAAACCTTGGTGTAAAATTTAACACCTTCCTCTCCTTCCGCCCACAAGCACTTGAAGTGGCAGGAATGTGTTTCAAACTGATAAATCTTTGAAAAGGTTATTTTACTATATCGCCTGCTCAGCAAGAAAGACAGTGGCCATCGCATTAATTATGTCAAGATTAGACTACTGTAATAGCCTGTATGCAAGTGCCTCAAAACGGATCACTGAAATAATATCGATGACACAAATATAGACTTACCAAAATATCGATGAAAAAATATAGAATGCAAAAATCCCTATCTCCAAACAGGTAAGTAAGAAAAATATTGAATCAAAAATATCGTTGTAAAAAATATAGTTAGTCAAAATATCGATTTTTTTTAATGTCTTAAAAGTAATTGAAAATTAATGAAATAATAAATATAATTAAAACCTTAAAATTAATAAATAATTAATGGAAGTTAAAAAAAACATACAATAAATTTTTTTGATACATATATATATATATATTACCTACTGGCGATCGCCAGTAGGTATATATAGTTAGGATTTTTTCTCTATGGAACTTTTGAAAATTCTATGTCTAATAACTTTGGCGTTTGTGGACGGAATCGGCTGAAATTTTCAGGGAAATGGCACATTTTATGTCTGAGCAGCCCCTGAAAATTTGGGGGGGTTTCGTCAAGGGGGGGGCGAGAAAAAAGGGGGGTCCCAAAACGCGTTTTTCCCATTCATTTTTCCATAGGGCGTTTGGCCTCACTTTTAGCTCGAACGGCTGAATGGATTTACACGAAACTTGGCAAAATTGTAGGGACTGTTAGCCCGATGTGCCTTTGCTGGGTCTCAATATATGTGCTCCAGTGGATTTTGAGAAATTAACGTTTTAAAAAACAGATATATCTGTGACAGCGTCCCGGATAGCGCTCCAGATCGCGTACTTTTCGCGTAACGGAGCTTTGCGTAGCGAAGCTGATTGGCTCTCCGGTGTCTGTCAACATTCTAAACAGTCCGGTGCGGCCGCCATCTTGTCTCTCGGTAGGATCGAGAGACAAGAGGAGGAGAAAAACGAAGGGGGAATTTAATGAAAGGGGGAAGGTAGACCCCTCTTGACCCCCTAGGAATGATGTTGGGGTTATTAAAGGGTCCCGTGGGGCAAATAAAATTTTTTTTATTTTTCGCGGTAGAAGCGCTTCCCAGTTCGCGAACCGGATCGCAAACTGGTAGCGAAACGGGAATTCGCCATTTTGTTTTTCGATTTAATTAAATTACAAGATGGAGGAAAAACAATGTGAGAAATGGGTATAAGGGGGTACGGGAGACGTATCCTGACCCCCTATGTTTTCTGAGGGTGGTTGAGGAGGCTCATATATGTTGATACTTGTCTTCCACCGGCTGCGCGTGAGCATTTTTTTTTTTTTTTTTGCTGCGTGACGTCTGTTGACGTTCGATTCGGAGGAAATCAGGAAGTGTTGACCGCCATTTTGACAGTGCGAGCAAATATATTGTTAAAAATAATTGTTATAAATTAATCCGTATTGATAAACATTGTCTGCGCCATCTTGCTTTTTTAACAATGCCACACTTTTGTCGTGTACGGCAGCCATTTTAGATGCCTTGACCAGATCCACTCTCTGCACGCCGCCGATCCTCAGCATGGCTCCCCACCTTCGCAAGCATCTCCCCCATGCACTGGTCACCCACGCTCTCTCTCTCATGCATGGGCCATAAACCTCCTCCCATATGCGCTGCTCTTCCCTGAGAATCACACCCCGTGCTGAGGAAAATTCAGCCCAGATTACAACCGATGCCCAGGCTGCTGGCACAAGACGCCACTTAGTTCCCATCTTGAACGGTCACCAAATAAAGAGACGGGCGCTGGAAGCAGGAACACAAGAACAGAGTTTTATTTCTCATGAGGAGAGCCTGTCATTTCAAAACATACATACAGACACACAAACTCGGGCGGGGGGAGACAGTACATGTATTATATACAAAAATCCAAGACAAAACATAGAACAATTGCTGGCCAAAAAGATCTCTTCCTGTATGCTGCGCATCCTTAGCATCCTACTTAATTCATCTGGGGGCTGAGCTCTTTTTACCTTTTTCTTCTCTCTTATCGTCGGCTGCCTTCGCTGGTGGCTTTGGTTGCAACTACTTACACCTTTGCCAATTGGTCGGGAACTAACCTGGTCGGGCTAATACTGAGGGGGGATCTTCGAATCATTTTTAGCGAATGGGTTTCCAGGCTGAGGCAACGGAAGGTGCCAGTCGGGAGAACAATGGGGCAGCTTTGAGTTTCATGTCTATGAGGGTGCGAGAAGGAGGTGGTAAATCTTAAACATTGGCAACATTCCTAGTCCTCCAGACGGAGGGTACTTGGGTAAACCTCACCTCGGAATATTCCTTAAACTTTCCCTATTTAGTTAAACGTAGGAATTTATTCATTGGTGCACGTCATTCTTGGTTGTATTATTCGGGGTGCCAAGCGAAGTCATATTTTGTCATCCTGTAATAACCCGTCAAGTTTCTGCTTCAGGCTGCCCTCCCAAGCGCTGGGTTCAGAGAGAGACATAGTCATTGTTTGCTCGTCGTGTATAGGCACCATATTCAAACCCTTTTTCTCATCCCATCGGCCGTTAAGTCACCATTTTTCCATACTTTAATCGACGTTCTGAAGTGACCTGCAGAAAAGAGGGAAAAAGAAGGGGCGGGGCAGCGTTTAAAACACATCAGTGCGCATAAACCTGAAAAGGCTTTTACTTACTACATACTCGGCCTATCTCCACGGGATGCAGTCCCTACCATCTCGGCGTTTAAGCCCAGGGGGTACCGGTATTGTGGGAGAGATAATTATCGGAGGCCTGTGGATAGCATAGGTCGCCCAAGTGTGGCATTACGGATCGTGTGCAGGGGAGGGTCAAAACAAAGTGCAGTCGGTGTAAAGTGGGGGCGAACTCGTGCTCTCCTTTGAGGAAGAGAGATAACCTACAGTGGTACGGGGTCGTTTTTGTTCGTACTAGGGGGGCCAGGTGACATTCCTTCGGGGTGGCTTAGGGGCATTTAAAACAACTTCCCTGATACAGGTAGCATATAAAGTAGAGGCTAAATACCAGGATCTTTATCGATTGCTTTATGCTGTACAAAAATGAAAAACACATACAACAAACCTGGACCATTCATATTTGCAATGTTTCTGCGTTCTATACTTTTTAACCCTTAACTAATCGAGCTGCTTCATTTCACCTGCTTTTTTTTTTTTTTTTTTTTTTAAATCGGAAACAGTGGCCATTTATTCGAAACTTACCAATCTACGCGTTACAACTACGTTTGCTTTTATAAAAACCTTTAATAAAAATGTTGGTGCACAAATACGGGCCTACAACCCTGTGGGCCGGCCACGGAGCAGGCTGGAACTGTAAATGGGTGGGGGGGGTATTTATTTGTGGAAAACATAACAGAGTCAGTGGTCGTTGATTTCATAGTAAAAAGTGCGACAAGTGTAACAAAATCATATCGATAATTCATTGTGAGCAAGTACCAAAAGTGTCGACAATTCGAACCTTCAATAAATACAGTAATCAATGAAGCATTAGAACTTAATATCAATTCATTGTCCGAACGTGTAATCAGTACCCGTCCCATGTCAATTCATTGTTCGAACGTATAATCAATACCCATCCCGGATCAATTCATTGTCCGAACATATAATCAGTAAAAAGTGCGACAAATGCAACAAAATCATATCGATAATTTATTGTGAGCAAGTAACAAAAGTGTCGAAAATTCGAACTTTCAATAAATACAGTAATCAATGATGCATTAGAACTTAATATCAATTTATTGTCCGAACGTGTAATCAGTACCCGTCCCATGTCAATTCATTGTTCGAACGTATAATCAATACCCATCCTGGATCAATTCATTGTCCGAACATATAATCAGTCTTATCCCATATCAATTCATGTGCTAAAAACTGCATACATATCTCATGATATCAAGGCTGAGCAATCGGGGCACAACAAAGAGTTGAGAGTTTCATTTGTACCGGGGCCATTTTGGGTGAGGTCAGGAAGGTCCAAGTATAGTCAAAATGTCTCCACCAACTCGTGGTTGGACCGGGACCTCTTTCGGCAGTCCAAAAGTTTTTGTTGAAGGGTAGCAGAGGGGACTACCGACATGAACCATCAGTCAAAGTGGGGTGGGAGGCAACAATCTCTCCTACCGGGTCATACTGGTGTCCCACCGGAACTGATCAAGTTGGTAGTCTTGCAGGATTTTGGTCATTTCAAGACTGAGGCCGGCGCCGGCATGAGCGTGTCGACGTCCCGCGGCTACGTCGTGGATGTTCCGTGGGTGATCATGGCAGTCATTCCCCATCAGGGGGGGGGGCGGGGGTCGGGGGCCCCCGTGGCTTTTATAGAATCTTCAAAGTTGAGGAGAACGTTTCTGGACGCAGGACTCATTTTCTAGTTGAACTCAGAAGCGCCGTTGCACCGCAACAGTGGACGAGACCCCCGCTGGGTGAGCGGAGCATCATTGCCTCGCAATAGTGGACGAGACCTTTTGTTGGGTGAGTGGAGCGTTGGGGTTGCAGCCGAGGGGCCCCCACCTAAGGGGGTGGGAGAGGCTCGTTCGCGCCGCCTCTCCCTCCCAGCGCACCCCACGCCGACACCTGGCATTGATATCCGTGATGACCGGACCAGGCGATAAGAGGGGGGGGTCGGAGGCAGAGGCAAGACATCCCGCCCGTGGCCTGCAGGGCACCGCTTCAGGACCGAACGGGGAGCTCATACCAAGCCGGGCCAGACCAGGAGATACGAGGGGAGGGTGGGGTCGGTGGCATCTGCAAGACATCCCCCCCCCCAGTGTTGTCGCAGCCATTATTGAAGAAAGAAGAAGATCCCGTCGGCCTCGGCTCCTCTCCTGGTGCACCTTACGTGACGACCCTTTTGTTGGGTGAGTGGAGCGTTGGGGGTGCAGCTGATGGGCCCCCGCTTATGGGGGTGGGAGAGGCTCGTTCGCGCCGCCTCTCCCTCCCAGCGCACCCCACGCCGACACCTGGCGATGATATCCGTGATGTCCGGACCAGGCGATAAGAGGGGGGGGGTCGGAGGCAGAGGCAAGACATCCCCCCCGTGGCCTGCAAGGCGGCAGAAGAAGGGAATCGGAAGACCAGTACATTTCGGGCCATCCACCCCACGGCTGATGGCGGTTAGCCGGGCCCCGCCCTGCACGTGTCGAGGCCTCATCTTCCGGATGGGCATAACCGTGGCCCTGTTGCACTTCGGGAGTTTCCGGAATGGGGGTAGGTATCTGCTGATTTGTATCTATTTCATGTTACCGTTAATGGGCGTGGCGGGCGGTGGGACAGACATGCTTGGAGCAGTGGGGGGGTGGCGGAGCCTAGCTACCTCATGGCTGCCGTAACGTCAAGCTTGGCTTCTTTCACCACTTCCATGTTTCTTATTTCAAGCGAAGTCAAAAACTCATCAGTGGCCTACTGATTTTGTTCGATTTCTATCCCTTCCTTTTCAAGTGTGTTTCATGCTAAAGTTTCTGTTTAACAGGATACAGTGATTACTTCGTATTTTACATATGTCTTCTTTATTAGGGGTACTCTCCGGTTGAGCCAGATGATGTACCTCTAATAAATGGTCCGGGTGGAACTAGTTTCTCAATCAGTGGGGAGTAGATGGGCATGACAGATTACAACGGGGGACAAAGGTCCGCATTACCCACCCTTCACTATTTGCAAAGACTAGACAGAATATTTCTATTCCACGTTATTTGCAAACAGAGAATACCTCGAAAGAACTATTCCTTGAACAATAAATGTCCCGCCAATCAATCAATCAGTGGGGAGAAAAACAGGCATGACGGATTACAACGGGGGACAAAAGTCCGCATTACCTATCCTTCACTATCTGCAAAGGGAGACAGAATATTCCTATTCTTCTCTGTTTGTAGACAGGGAATATCTCAAAGAGCAATAATCGATAAAAAATTAGTAGGATTATAACACTTTACTAACTTATAAATATATACATCGCAACAAAAACAGTAAACACCTTAAAACATTTTTTATTAAAACAGAAGCAACAATGACAACTAACAGTAGTGATATCCTGGGCAGGTGATGGAACTGGGATTGTTAATGGAAAAAGATCTACAGAGAAAGCTATTGGTGAATTATACTTCTCACAAATGTTTTATTTGTGTAATCGTTTCAGGTCAAACGGATTGTGGAAAAATGTTCAGAATGGAGAGTCACCAAAAGGCAAAAATGTGCACTCATGTATGAAAATCTTACTATTAATGCTTGACTGAGGCCAAGGAGATCAGAGTGCATGAGTCTCATGCTCGATCGATTGAGCTAGCCGGATCGGGCAACAAAAAGTATAAAATAGTTATGTAAATAGTTATTTAATAAAATGTTTTACCCTGTTACTTTGCTGGTGTGTTGTATATATTTATAATATTTGCATAGGGTTTGTCGTTATTTTGGGTGGGGTGGGTGGCGGAGCCGAGCTGTCTTGCAGCCATCATGGTGTGGAGCTCAGTTCATCTCACTAGTTTCGTATTTCTCATGAGGGGTTGTTCTTAATGTTTCTATTTTAGCGAGGTCAAAAAGAGATCCTATTAGTGGCCTACTGATTTAGCTCGATTCCTTTTGTTTTTTTTAAACGATTTTTCACTATCTGCAAAGACTAAACAGAGTATTGCGACTCTGTGCTTGTTTGTAAATAGAGAATGAACCAAAGAGAACCAATTCTAAAACAGTAAATGCTTGGATAACAATCAATCAAATAGAGAGAGAAGCAGGCACGACGGATTACAACGGGGGCAAAGGCCTGCGTTAACTACCCTTCACTATCTGCAAAGAGAGAGTACTCCTAAGAGAAAAGAGGGGGGGGGGGCAGCGTTCAAAGCACATCAGCGTGCATAAACACGAAAATGTTTTTACCTATCACGTACTTGACATTTGACAGCTTTTGATATTTGCTATTAAAAAAACATTGAAATTCACTGAAAAAACCATAGGTTATAGACCATATATAGTCAGGAATTAGCATTTACAAAACCTTGAAAATTCACTGAAAAAACCATTGGTTATAGACCATATATAGTTAGGAATTAGCATTTACAAAACCTTAATTTACTCGCACAAAACCATAGAAATTTGCATATATAGTTAGTTGCAATAACTATATATCGCGCACCCGCAATCCACTGCTGATGATGTCACATATT
Organism: Lissotriton vulgaris; assembly: GCF_964263255.1. Taxonomy (NCBI): domain Eukaryota; kingdom Metazoa; phylum Chordata; class Amphibia; order Caudata; family Salamandridae; genus Lissotriton; species Lissotriton vulgaris. The sequence continues at coordinate 126,181 of NW_028241590.1, forward strand.
ACATCATTCATGACATGGTCAGTGACATCACTGATGACATCACTGATGACATCATCCAGTGACTGTATGTTTCTGTAAAGTTAAAATATGTCTTACATATTGAAGAATGAGTGGATGTATAAGTATCTGGATGAAGGATTTAGTAGGTGCATGACTGACTGTATGAGAGAGTGATTAAATGTGTCTCACTGAGTGCATTGGTTAGTGACTAAACTGTCTGAATGTGTGCATCAGTATGTCTGTTGTTGTGTAAGATGCTGCATGTGTTAATCAGTACCTATATGAGTAACTATATGGGTTATTGATTGGTTGCCCAAGTATTTGTATGGGAGAACGAGTGTGTGTGTGTAGGTGTCTGGGAGGTGTGTGACTGTGCATAGATGTGTGAGCAGTTGATTCACTAGATGTATGGGTTCAAAACTGCATGTGGAAACAGCTGTCTGGGTGGTTGACTGTGTGCATGAGTGTATTGGTGAGTGAATGGATATCTCAGTGCTACATGTCAAAGTAAGTACATATGTAAAACACAGTACATGTGAGAGTTGACATATATAAATAACTGTATAAGAGCTAGTGAATGTGTCAGTGGCTGCATGGATCATTGAAAACTTGTATCAGTGATTGTATAAGAGAGTAAATATGTGTTAGAATATGTTTGAATAAGTAAGGTGTGTATAACTGTATAGTTGATGAAATGGAGGTGTGATTGATTCTTTGCATGACTGACTAGGTGTATGAGTAACTCCATGGATTAGAGTCTGAAGAGGTTAATCGTATTATCACATGATTGATGTCATCAGTGATGTTGTCTGTGATGTCATTTGAGATATCACTGATGACATTTGAGATGTCAGTGATGTCATCAGTGATGTCACTGACCATGTCATGAATGATGTAATATGTGACATCATCAGCAGTGGATTGTGGGTGCGTGATATATAGTTATTGCAACTAACTATATATGCGAATTTCTTAGGTTTTGTGCGAGTAAATTAAGGTTTTGTAAATGCTAATTCCTAACTATATATGGTCTATAACCAATGTTTTTTTCAGTGAATTTTCAAGGTTTTGTAAATGCTAATTCCTAACTATATATGGTCTATAACCTATGGTTTTTTCAGTGAATATATATATATTACCTACTGGCGATAGCCAGTAGGTATATATAGTTAGGATTTTTTTCCTATGGGATTTTTGAAAATTCTATGTCGAATAACTTTGGCTTATGAGGACAGAATTGGCTGAAGTTTTCAGGAAAATGGAACATTTTGTTTCTGAGCAGCCCCTGAAAATTTGGGGGGTTTTCGTCAAGGGGGGGCCGAGAAAAAAGGGGGGTCCCAAAACGTGTTTTTCCCATGCAATTTTCCATAGGGCGGTTGGCCTCACTTTTAGCCTGAACGGCTGAATGGATTTACACCAAACTTGGCAAAATTGTAGGGACTGGTAGCCCGATGTGCCTTTGCTATGTCTCAAGATATAGGCTCCAGTGGTTTTTACGAAAATTAACTTTGAAAAATATAAATTGGGCTACATTGGGCTATATATATGTTGGAGCCCAAATGTAGCCCAATGTAGCCCAATGTAGCCCAATGTAGCCCAAAGATGGCCACCAGAGACAAAAAACCAAATGTAGCCCAAATATCAGCCAGATGTAGCCCAACTATAGCCCAATGACAGATTGTCCCAGAGTGTTCTAAAGAACAACTAGAGTGCTAACAGTCCTACTTATTACAAAGGTATGGCACACCTGAAGCCATCTTGATTGGAATAAAGTGGTAACTCTTAAAACATTTAATTTAAAAAGGAACAAAATGAGGGGGTTCATTTTGCCATAGAAAGTATGATTAGCGAATATATGACGAAATCCCGCATACCATCAGTCCGCAAAAAAAATCCCGCATGTACTATTAGGCCGCAAATTAAAATAACGAAAACTTTTAGAACGAATATGCCTTTAGCATACACTAAACAACTAAACTACCCTAAACCCTAAAACACTACCCCCAGCTTGACCCTACACTACACAAACAGTACAACACTACCCTAAACCCTAAAACACTACCCCCAGCATGACCCTACACTACACAAACACTACAACACTACCCTAAACCCTAAAACACTACCCCCAGCATGACCCTACACTACGCAAACACTACAACACTACCCTAAACCCTAAAACACTACCCCCAGCATGACCCTACACTACGCAAACACTACAACACTACCCTAAACCCTAAAACACTACCCCCAGCATGACCCTACACTACGCAAACACTACAACACTACCCAAAACCCTAAAACACTACACCCCAGCATGACCCTACACTACGCAAACACTACAACACTACCCAAAACCCTAAAACACTACCCCCCAGCATGACCCTACACTACGCAAACACTACAACACTACCCAAAACCCTAAAACACTACCCCCAGCATGACCCTACACTACGCAAACACTACAACACTACCCAAAACCCTAAAACACTACCCCCAGCATGACCCTACACTACGCAAACACTACAACACTACCCAAAACCCTAAAACACTACACCCCAGCATGACCCTACACTACGCAAACACTACAACACTACCCAAAACCCTAAAACACTACCCCCAGCATGACCCTACACTACGCAAACACTACAACACTACCCTAAACCCTAAAACACTACACCCCAGCATGACCCTACACTACGCAAACACTACAACACTACCCTAAATCCTAAAACACTACCCCCAGCATGACCCTACACTACGCAAACACTACAACACTATTCTAAACCCTAAAACACTACGCCCAGCATGACCCTACACTACGCAAACACTACAACACTACCCTGAACCCTAAAACACTAGCCCCAGCATGACCCTACACTACGCAAACACTACAACACTACCCAAAACCCTAAAACACTACACCCCAGCATGACCCTACACTACGCAAACACTACAACACTACCCTGAACCCTAAAACACTACCCCCAGCATGACCCTACACTACGCAAACACTACAACACAACCCTAAACCCTAAAACACTACCCCCAGCATGACCCTACACTAAACAACCACCACAACTCTACACTACACAACACTACACTACACAACACTACACTACACAATCACTAACCCACGAAAAAATTAACACAAACCCACTTACCTCTCTCGTCATCGTGGTTTTCACAACGCAAATGCATTTACCATACATGCCTTTAAAACGTAATTCTTTGTAAAGGCATGCGCGATAAATGCACATGCGTTTTGAAAAAATGCGGGATAATGGTATGCGAGCTCAATGACCTTGCGGGATAATGGTATGCGGACTGAAAGTCTGCGGGATAAAAAATGCGGTAAAATGGCTGCAAACCATGATTAGCAGCAGACTTCCCTGGTGAGCACTAGCTTTACTACAGTGATCTAATGAGCAACTAGAGTGCTAACATTCAGAATTTATGGCAAATGTGTGACACATCTGAATGCCTTCTTGATAGAACCAAAGTAAACAAGCATTGAAAATGCAATAGATCTCGCCCTCGTTTAAGTTAAAGCCATTCTGTTTGTAATGAGGTGGCTTTTTAGCTTTGCTTTTATTAGTGTTTTTAAAACTTTCATGTAAATAACATGCATATGTATGCATATATGTATATGTATGCATGCATTTATATTTATATAGATATGCAGATTACATATGTTTATATATGTATATTACCTACTGGCGATAGCCAGTGGGTATATATAGTTAGGATTTTTTCTCTATGGGATTTCTGAAAATTCTATGTCTAATAACTTTGGCGTTTGTGGACGGAATTGGCTGAAATTTTCAGGAAAATGGCACATTTTTTTTCTGAGCAGCCCCTGAAAATTTGGTGGGGTTTCGTCAAGGGGGGGCCGAGAACAAAGGGGGGTCCCGAAACGCGTTTTTCCCATTCATTTTTCCATAGGGCGGTTGGACTCACTTTTAGCTCGAACGGCTGAATAGATTTACATGAAACTTGGCAAAATTTTAGATATGGTTTGCCCGACGTGCCTTTGCTATGTCTCAATATATGTGCTCCAGTGGATTTTGAGAAATTAACGTTTAAAAAAATATATATATCTGTGACAGCGCTCCGGTTAGCGCCCCGGTTCGCGTACCTGACGCGTAACGGAACTTCGCGAAGCGAATCTGATTGGCTCTCCGGTGTCTGTCAACATTCTAAACAAACCGGAGCGGCCGCCATCTTGTCTCTCGGTACGATCGAGAGACAAGATGTGGTGAAAAACGAAGGGGGAAATGAAGGAAAGGGGGCAAGGTAGACCACTCCTGACCCCCTAGGATTGATGAGGGGGATATTAAAGTGCCCCGCGGGGCAAAAAATGTTGCGATTTTACGCCGTAGAGGCGCGTCCCGGTACGCGAACCGGGCAGCTCACCGGGCAGCTAACCGGGCAGCTAACCGGCAGCGTAGCTGTCAACATTGTAAACAGTCCGGAGCGGCCGCCATCTTGTCTCTCGGTAGGTTCGAGAGACAAGATGTGGTGAAAAAAGAAGGGGGAAATGAAGGAAAGGGGGCAAGGTAAACCCCTCCTGACCCCCTAGGATTTATGAGGGGGATATTAAAGTCCCCCGCGATTTTTCGCGGTAGAGGCGCTTCCCGGTACGCGAACCGGGCAGCTAACCGGCAGCGTAACAGGAGTCCGCCATCTTGTGTTTTTGGAGCGTCCGGTTCGCGTACCGGGTAGCGTCCCGGTAAGCGTAACAAGGGGAAAACCAAGAGAAACAGTAAAAAAAAAATTAAGGGAATAGATTTCCAGCAAACTTGGCAAAATTGTAGGGACTGTTTGTTTGATGTGCCTTTGCAAGGCCTCAAGATATGTGCACGTGTGGATTTTGTCTAATTAAGGTTAAAAAAAATATATATATCTGTAAGCGTGCTCCGGCACGCTTACGTTACGGGTTTTGTTTGCGCTGCAGAACCGATACGTCACGGTTATGCGACGCGTCATGAGGCGTCTCACGTGGCTACGTGATACGTCACGTAATAAAGAATATATTTTACAGCTATAGATATTAGCTTTTAAAAAACCAATGAAATTCACTGAAAAAACCATAGGTTATAGACCATATATAGTTAGGAATTTGCATTTACAAAACCTTGAAAATTCACTGAAAAAACCATAGGTTAGAGACCATATATAGTTAGCTGGACATTTTATTGACAAAAAACCAATGAAATTCCATATATAGTTAGTTGCACTAACTATATATCGCGCACCCGCAATCCACTGCTGATGATGTCACATATTACATCATTCATGACATGGTCAGTGACATCACTGATGACATCACTGATGACATCTCAAATGACATCACTGATGACATCACTGATGACATCTCAAATGACATCAGTGATGACATCATGACACACCAATACCAGTTACTACATACGCACTCACTGATTCCTACGTCTACACACACATTCACTCATTCACCCATACAATCACTCATACATACAGTCACTCATTATTACACTATCATATGCACTCATACACCTATGCAGACACTCACACACTGCCACTCATCCATGGAGTTACTCACACACCTAGTCAGTCCTGTAAAGAATCAATCACACTTCCATTTCCTCATCTATACAGTTAAACACAGAACACCATACTTCAGTGACATCACTGATGACATCACTGATGACATCTCAAATGACATCACTGATGACATCTCAAATGACATCACTGATGACATCATGACACACCAATACCAGTTACTACATACGCACTCACTGATTCCTACGTCTACACACACATTCACTCATTCACCCATACAATCACTCATACATACAGTCACTCATTATTACAACACTATCATATGCACTCATACACCTAGTCAGTCCTGTGAAGAATCAATCACACTTCGATTTCCTCATCTATACAGTTAAACACAGAACACCATACTTTTCACACATATACTAACACATACTTACTCTCTTATACAATCACTGATACAAGTACACATTGATATGCACAGAGTCACACACCTCCCAGCCAGCCACACACACACTCAGTCTTCCATACATCCACTCATTCTTCAATATGTAAAACATATTTAAACTTTACAAAAACACACAGACACTAGATGATGTCATCAGTGATGTCATTTGAGATGTCATCAGTGATGTCATCAGTGATGTCATTTGAGATGTCATCAGTGATGTCATCAGTGATGTCACTGACCATGTCATGAATGATGTAATATGTGACATCATCAGCAGTGGATTGCGGGTGCGCGATATATAGTTAGTGCAACTAACTATATATGGAATTTCATTGGTTTTTTGTCAATAAAATGTCCAGCTAACTATATATGGTCTCTAACCTATGGTTTTTTCAGTGAATTTTCAAGGTTTTGTAAATGCAAATTCCTAACTATATATGGTCTATAACCTATGGTTTTTTCAGTGAATATATATATATATATATATATATATATATATTACCTACTGGCGATAGCCAGTAGGTATATATAGTTAGGATTTTTTTCCTATGGGACTTTTGAAAATTCTATGTCTAATAACTTTGGCGTTTGTGGACGGAATTGGCTGAAATTTTCAGGAAAATGGCACATTTTGTTTCTGATCAGCCCCTGAAGATTTGGGGGGGGGTCGTCAAGGGGGGGCCGAGAAAAAAGGGGGGTCCCAAAACGCGTTTTTCCCATTCATTTTTCCATAGGGCGGTTGGCCTCACTTTTAGCTCGAACGGCTGAATGGATTTGCACGAAACTTGGCAAAATTGTAGGGACTGTTAGCCCGATGTGCCTTTGCTAGGTCTCAATATATGTGCTCCAGTGGATTTTGAGAAATTAACGTTCAAAAAAAGATATATATCTGTAACAGCGCTCCGGGCAGCGCTCCGGTTCGCGTACTTTTCGCGTAACGGAACTTTGTGATGCGAAGCTGATTGGCTCTCCGGTGTCTGTCAACATTCTAAACAGTCCGGAGCGGCCGCCATCTTGTCTCTCGGTAGGATCGAGAGACAAGAGGAGGCCAAAACAAAGGGGGAAATGAAGGAAAGGGGGCAAGGTAGACCCCTTCTGACCCCCTAGGATTGATGAGGGGGATATTATAGAGCCACGCGGGGCCCAAAAAAAATAAAAAAAATCCGATTTTTTCGCCGTAGAGATGCGTCTTGGTACGCGAACCGGGCAGCTAACCGGGAAGCTAACCGGCAGTGTAACGGGAGTCTGAGGAGTAGCTGATTGGCTGTGAACATTGTAAACAGTCCAGAGCGGCCGCCATCTTGTCTCTCGGTAGGATCGAGAGACAAGAGGAGGCCAAAACAAAGGGGGAAATGAAGGAAAGGGGGCAAGGTAGACCCCTTCTGAAACAAATTCGGATTTTTTCGCCGTAGAGACGCGTCTTGGTACGCGAACCGGGCAGCTAACCGGGCAGCTAACCGGGAAGCTAACCGGCAGTGTAACAGGAGTCTGAGGAGTAGCTGATTGGCTGTGAACATTGTAAACAGTCCGGAGCGGCCGCCATCTTGTCTCTCGGTAGGATCGAGAGACAAGAGGAGGCCAAAACAAAGGGGGAAATGAAGGAAAGGGGGCAAGGTAGACCCCTTCTGAAAAAAATTCGGATTTTTTCACCGTAGAGACGCGTCTTGGTACGCGAACCGGGCAGCTAACCGGGAAGCTAACCGGCAGTGTAACGGGAGTCTGAGGAGTAGCTGATTGGCTGTGAACATTGTAAACAGTCCGGAGCGGCCGCCATCTTGTCTCTCGGTAGGATCGAGAGACAAGAGGAGGCCAAAACAAAGGGGGAAATGAAGGAAAGGGGGCAAGGTAGACCCCTTCTGACCCCCTAGGATTGATGAGGGGGATATTATAGAGCCACGCGGGGCCCAAAAAAAAAAAAAAATCCGATTTTTTCGCCGTAGAGACGCATCTTGGTACGCGAACCGGGCAGCTAACCGGGCAGCTAACCGGGAGGCTAACCGGCAGTGTAACGGGAGTCTGAGGAGAAGCTGATTGGCTGTTAACATTGTAAACAGTCTGGAGCGGCCGCCATCTTGTCTCTCTGTGGGATCGAGAGACAAGAGGTGGAAAAAAAAAAGGTGTAAATGAAGGAAAGGGATAAGGTAGACCCCTCCTGAACCCCTAGGATTGATGAGGGGGCTATTAAAGTTCCCCGCGGGGCAAAAGAAAAAAAAATTGCGATTTTTCGCGGTAAAGGTGCTTCCCGGTACGTTAACCGGGCAGCTAACCGGCAGTGTAACGGGAGTCCGACATATTGTGTTTTTTGAACGTTTGTGATATGTGCACGTGTGGATTTTGTCTAATTAAGGTTAAAAAAATATATATATATCTTTAAGCGTGCTCTGGCGCGCTTACGTTACGGGTTTGGTTTGCGCTGCAGAGACGATACGTCACGGTTATGCGATGCATTATGAGGCGTCTCACGGGCTACGTGAAACGTCACGTAATAAAGAATATATTTTACAGCTATAGATATTAGCTTTTAAAAAACCAATGAAATTCACTGAAAAAACCATAGGTTATAGACCATATATAGTTAGGAATTTGCATTTACAAAACCTTGAAAATTCACTGAAAAAACCATAGGTTATAGACCATATATAGTTAGGGATTAGCATTTACAAAACCTTATTTTATTCGCACAAAACCATTGAAATTCCATATATAGTTAATTGCACTAACTATATATCGCGGACCCGCAATCCACTGCTAATGATGTCACATATTACATCATTCATGACATGGTCAGTGACATCACTGATGACATCACTGATGACATCTCAAATGACATCACTGATGACATCACTGATGACATCTCAAACGACATCACTGATGACATCACTGACATCTCATTTGACATTACTGATTACATCACTGATGATATCATTTATGTGATAATACAATGAACATCTTCAGACTCTAATATAACCTTAGATACACTCAGTGTAAACAGACACTCACAGACTGTCACATATCCATGGAGTTACTCACACACCTAGTCAGTCATGCAAAGAATCAATCACACCTCCATTTCCTCAACTATACAGTTATACACACCTTACTTATTCAAACATATACTAACACATATTTACTCTCTTATACAACCCCCGATACAAGTTCACAATGATCCATACAGCCACTCTCACATTCACTGGCTCTTATGTTCAGTTATTTATATATGTCAACTCTCACATGGACTGTGTTTTACATATGTACTTACTTTGACATGTAGCACTGAGATATCCATTCACTCACCAATACACTCATGCACACAGTCAACTGTCCATACAGCTGTTTCTACATGCACTTTTGAACCCATACACCTAGGGAATCAACTGCTCACACATCTATGCACAGAGTCATACACCTCCCAGCCACCCACACACATACTCAGTCTCCCATACAAATACTTGGGCAACCATTCAATAACCCATATAGTTACTGATATAGCTACTGATTTAAACATGCAGCAGTTTACAGAACAACATATATAATGATTGCCAAATTAAGACACTTTAATCACTAACCCATGCACTCAGTGAGACACATTTAATCATTCTCTCATACAGTCAGTCATGCCCCTACTAAATCCTTCATCCAAACACTTATACATTCACTCATTCTTCAATATGTAAGACATATTTTAACTTTACAGAAACATACAGTCACTGGGTGTTGTCACCAGTGATGTCATCAGTGATGTCATCAGTGATGTCATTTGAGATGTCATCAGCGATGTCATCAGTGATGTCACTGACCATGTCATGAATGATGTAATATGTGACATCATTAGCAGTGAATTACGGGTCCGCGATATATAGTTAGTGCAACTAACTATATATGGAATTTCAATGGTTTTGTGCGAATAAAATAAGGTTTTGTAAATGCTAATCCCTAACTATATATGGTCTATAACCTATGGTTTTTTCAGTGAATTTTCAAGGTTTTGTAAATGCAAATTCCTAACTATATATGGTCTATAACCTATGGTTTTTTCAGTGAATATATATATATATATATATATATACATATGAACATAATTGTAATAAAAAATATACAATATTTTTACCGTAGGAAAGCGGGAGGGTGAAATGTACTATTACCACTCCAGTCAGTGCAACAGTAGAGAAAGCGTTGAATAGCGTAGGGGTAAAAATTACTATTCCCACTCCAGTTAGTGCAAGAGTAGGGAAAGCGTTGGATAGCGAGAGGGTACAAATTACTATTCACACTCCAGAGAGTGCAACAGTAGGGATAGCGTTGGATAGCGTAGGGGTAAAAATTACTATTCCCACTTCAGTTAGTGCGACAGTAGTGAAAGCGTTGGATAGTGTAGGGGTAAAAATTACTATTCCCACTCTAGAGAGTGCAACAGTAGGGAAAACGTTGGATAGCGGGAGGGTAAAAATTACTATTCCCACTCCAGTGAGTGCAACAGTAGGGAAAGCGTTAGATAGGGGGAGGGTTAAGAATTACTATTCCCACTCCAATGAGTGCAACAGTAGGGAAAGCGTTGGATAGCGGGAGGGTAAAAATTAATATTCCCACTCCAGAGAGTGCAACAGTAGGGAAAGCGTTGGATAGCATAGGCGTAAAAATTACTATTCCCACTCCAGTGAGTGCAACATTAGGGAAAGCGTTGTATAGCGTATTGGTAAAAATTGCTATTCCCACTCCAGTGAGTGCAACTGTAGGGAAAGCGTTGGATAGTGTAGGGGTAAACATAACTATTCCCACTCCAGTGAGTGCAACAGTAGGGAAAGCATTTAGATAGTGTAGGGGTAAAAATTACTATTCCCACTCCAGTGAGTGCAACAGTAGGGAAAGCATTGGATAGCATAGGGGTAAACATTACTATTACCACTCCAGTGAATGCAACAGTAGGGAAAGCATTGAATAGTGTAGGAGTAAAAATTACTATTCCCACTCCAGAAAATGCAACAGTAGGGAAAGCGTTGGATAGCGTAGGAGTAAAAATTACTATTCCCACTCCAGTGAGTGCAACAGTAGGGAAAGTAAATACTTCATACGTGAATAAAAAAAATTAATATAAA
>NW_028241591.1:0-1000 GCF_964263255.1 Lissotriton vulgaris
ATTTCCAGCTAACTATAACTGGTGTGAAACCTATGGTTTTTTCAGTGAATTTAATAGGTTTTTTAAATGCTAATTCCTAACTATAACTGGTGTGAAACCTATGGTTTTTTCAGTGAATATACATATATATATTACCTACTGGCGGTCGCCAGTAGGTAGTTATAGTTAGGCCCTAGTTTCCATAGGAAATCCTCAACATTCTATTTGGAATAACTTTGGCCCTGGTGGATGAGTCTTTGCGAATTTCTCAAAGAAGATGGCTCGGTCCGCTGCGCTCCTTCCCTGAAAGTTTGGGGGGGATTGGTCAAGTGGGGGCTGAGATATAAGGGGGGTCCCAAAACGTGTTTTCTCCATGTTATTTTCCATAGGACCTTTAGACTCGGCTACAGGTGGAACGGCTGAATGGATTTATAAGAAATTTGCCAAAACTGTAGAGTCCTGTTCGCAGATTACGCTTTTTTGGAATGGTGTAAATCCGTTCAGTAGTTGTTGAGAAAATTAAAGTTAAAGTCAATTATATATCTATAGGCGCGCGCACGTGCGCGCACCCAAGCGGCTGCACGTGAGCAGAATTTTTTTTTGCTGCGTGACGTCTGTTAACGTTCGATTAGAAGGAAATCAGGAAGTTTTGTCCGCCATTTTGTCACTGCGAGTAAATATATTGTTTATTTCAAAGCGTTGAAACATGGAAAGGGGAGAAGGTAGAGATTGTCTTGCTGCATAGGTTTTCTCGGGGTGTGTAGTAAGGCCCTTAAATACGAAAAGATATATTTTTTTTCGGGAAAAAAGATAACGGGGTGCGCGCACCCGGTCGCACACACCTATTCACAAGAGTGTGAAAATGGAGATAAATCAGAAGTTTGAGTGCTTAGATATAAGGTGGCTCTAAAAAGAGCCCTTGTGTTAATTGAGTGTTTTCTGTATTTATAAGTAAGTACCGATGCAGAGCCTGATGTTGCAGAGGAAGATTCTGTTTCCCTCATTCGTGAAATGAACACCG